>NC_134358.1:571998939-572176439 GCF_048569485.1 Anomaloglossus baeobatrachus
CTCCATGGTGACTGCTGAGTTAAACTGTAACTTTGCAGGTTTGATCATAAACATGTGAAAACTGGGTTGTTGCCCCCTAGCAACTAGGCTGCAATGCCCGCATTCTCCACCATAATGTGAGGTAGCAGCGTTGCTTGGGCAAAAACGTGAGGCAGCAGCGTGTTCACACCAACAGTCTATTTATTGTTGCAGCATAAATAGATCCAATTTCCCACAGTCAAAGTCTCTTCCGGAGCACAGCCGATGCATATAGACAAATCCTTTGTATCAAAAGTCTTGTTACCTTAGGGTTCTCCTAGGCCAGTCATGGCGAACCTTTTACAGGCCGAGTGCCCAAACTGTAGCCCTAAACCCAATTTTTTTTCCGAAGTGCCAACCAATCCTATTATATAAAGAATTGATTTTAATCTTACCTTTGCCGTCTTCTCCTCAGCAGGGGGTATCACGCTCATGCTTACCACACATTGAAGCTGAGCCCCTGCCCTTTCCAGACACAGCAGTTGGATTGATCTTTCTGGAAAAAAATTCCAGCATATTAGACAGAGATTTTAGCCTGGAATGCAATCAGATTTCACCCTGTAATCCACATCTACATTTCAAAGTCTGAACATCTTGAAATCCCATAAAGACGTACGAGTGGCTCCCCTCCCCCTTTCATTGTGTAGTTCTGTCCCCCTTCCTCGGCCACTTCCTGGTAAACATGTCCCCCATCCTGATATAGATTTCCTACATTCTGGTATATTTGTCCCCATCATGGCCCCATCCTGGTAAATGTCCTCCATCCTGGTAAATGTTACCCATTCTTGCATGTTCCCCCATGCTGGTAAATGTACCCCATCCTGACATATTGCCCATCCTTGTAAATGTTCCCCCATCCCGGCATGTACCCCATTCCTGGAAAATGTTCCCAATCCTGGTTAATTTACCCCATCCAGGTAAATGTACCCCTTCCTGGTAAATGTACCCTATCGTGGCATGTTTCCTCCATCCTGGAATGCATGTTTTCCTCCATCCTGGAATGCATGTTTCCTCCATCCTGGAATGCATGTTTTCCTCCATCCTGGAATGCATGTTTCCTCCATCCTGGAATGCATGTTTTCCTCCATCCTGGAATGCATGTTTCCTCCCTCCTGGCATGCATGTTTCCTCCATCCTGGAATGCATGTTTTCCTCCATCCTGGCATGCATGTTTCCTCCATCCTTGCATGCATGTTTCCTCCATCCTGGCATGCATGTTTTTCCCATCCTGGCATGCATGTTTTTCCCATCCTGGCATGCATGTTTCCTCCATCCTGGCATGCATGTTTCCTCCATCCTGGCATGCATGTTTTCCTCCATCCTGGCATGCATGTTTCCTCCATCCTAGCATGCATGTTTTTCCCATCCTGGCATGCATGTTTCCTCCATCCTGGCATGCATGTTTCCTCCATCCTGGCATGTATGTTTCCTCCATCCTGGCATGCATGTTTCCTCCATCCTGGCATGCATGTTTCCTCCATCCTGGCATGTATGTTTCCTCCATCCTTGCATGCATGTTTCCTCCATCCTGGCATGCATGTTTTCCTCCATCCTGGCATGCATGTTTCCTCCATCCTGGCATGCATGTTTCCTCCATCCTGGCATGCATGTTTCCTCCATCCTGGCATGCATGTTTCCTCCATCCTGGCATGTATGTTTTTCCCATCCTGGCATGCATGTTTCCTCCATCCTGGCATGCATGTTTCCTCCATCCTGGCATGTATGTTTCCTCCATCCTGGCATGCATGTTTCCTCCATCCTGGCATGTATGTTTCCTCCATCCTGGCATGTATGTTTTCTCCATCCTGGCATGCATGTTTCCTCCATCCTGGCATGTATGTTTTCTCCATCCTGGCATGCATGTTTGCCCCATCCTGGCATGTATGTTTCCTCCATCCTGCCATGTATGTTTCCTCCATCCTGCCATGCATGTTTTCACCATCCTGCCATGCATGTTTTCACCATCCTGGCATGCATGTTTTCACCATCCTGCCATGCATGTTTCCTCCATCCTGGCATGCATGTTTCCTCCATCCTGGCATGCATGTTTCCTCCATCCTGGCATGCATGTTTCCTCCATCCTGCCATGCATGTTTCCTCCATCCTGCCATGCATGTTTCCTCCATCCTGGCATGCATGTTTCCTCCATCCTGCCATGCATGTTTCCTCCATCCTGCCATGCATGTTTCCTCCATCCTGCCATGCATGTTTCCTCCATCCTGGCATGCATGTTTCCTCCATCCTGGCATGCATGTTTCCCCCCCATCCTGGCATGCATGTCATCCCCCCCCCCATCCTGGCATGCATGTCATCCCCCCCCATGCTGGCATGCATGTTCCCCCCCCCCATGCTGGCATGCGTGTTCTCCCCCCCATGCTGGCATGTGTGTTCTCCCACCCCATGCTGGCATGTGCGTTCCCCCACCCCCACCCCACGCTGGCATGTGCGTTCCCAGACCCTGCCATGTGCATTCCCCCACCCCACGCTGCCATGTGCATTCCCCCACCTCCACCCTGGCATGTGCGTTCCCCCACCCCCACGCTGCCATGTGCGTTCCCCCACCCCCACTCTGCCATGTGCGTTCCCCCACCCCCACGCTGCCATGTGCGTTCCCCCACCCCCACCCCACGCTGCCATGTGCGTTCCCCCACCTCCACCCCACCCTGCCATGTGCGTTCCCCCTCTCCCACCCCACGCTGGCATGTGCGTTCCCCCTCTCCCACCCCACGCTGCCATGTGCGTTCCCCCACCCCTCGCTGCCATGTGCGTTCCCCCTCTTCCACCCCACCCTGGCATGTGCGTTCCCCCTCTCCCACCCCACGCTGCCATGTGCGTTCCCCCTCTCCCACAACACGCTGGCATGTGCGTTCCCCCTCTCCCACCCCACGCTGCCATGTGCGTTCCCCCTCTCCCACCCCACGCTGCCATGTGCGTTCCCCCCTCTCCCACCCCACGCTGGCATGTGCGTTCCCCCTCTCCCACCCCACGCTGGCATGTGCGTTCCCCCTCTCCCACCCCACGCTGCCATGTGCGTTCCCCCTCTCCCACCCCACGCTGCCATGTGCGTTCCCCTTTTCCCACCCCACGCTGCCATGTGCGTTCCCCCTCTCCCACCCCACGCTGCCATGTGCGTTCCCCCTCTCCCACCACACGCTGCCATGTGCGTTCCCCCTCTCCCACCCCACGCTGCTATGTGCGTTCCCCCTCTCCCACCCCACGCTGCCATGTGCGTTCCCCCACCCCTCGCTGCCATGTGCGTTCCCCCTCTCCCACCCCACGCTGGCATGTGCGTTCCCCCTCTCCCACCCCACGCTGCCATGTGCGTTCCCCCTCTCCCACAACACGCTGGCATGTGCGTTCCCCCTCTCCCACCCCACGCTGCCATGTGCGTTCCCCCTCTCCCACCCCACCCCGCCATGTGCGTTCCCCCTCTCCCACCCCACGCTGGCATGTGCGTTCCCCCTCTCCCACCCCACGCTGCCATGTGCGTTCCCCCTCTCCAACCCCACGCTGCCATGTGCGTTCCCCCTCTCCCACCCCCACGCTGCCATGTGCGTTCCCCTTCTCCCACCCCACGCTGCCATGTGCGTTCCCCCTCTCCCACCCCACGCTGCCATGTGCGTTCCCCCTCTCCCACCCCACGCTGCCATGTGCGTTCCCCCTCTCCCACCACACGCTGCCATGTGCGTTCCCCCTCTCCCACCCCACGCTGGCATGTGCGTTCCCCCTCTTCCACCCCACCCTGGCATGTGCGTTCCCCCTCTCCCACCCCACGCTGCCATGTGCGTTCCCCCTCTTCCACCCCACCCTGGCATGTGCGTTCCCCCTCTCCCACTCCACGCTGCCATGTGCGTTCCCCCTCTCCCACCCCACGCTGCCATGTGCGTTCCCCCTCTCCCACCCCACGCTGCCATGTGCGTTCCCCCTCTCCAACCCCACGCTGCCATGTGCGTTCCCCCTCTCCCACCCCACGCTGCCATGTGCGTTCCCCTTCTCCCACCCCACGCTGCCATGTGCGTTCCCCCTCTCCCACCCCACGCTGTCATGTGCGTTCCCCCTCTCCCACCCCACGCTGCCATGTGCGTTCCCCCTCTCCCACCCCACGCAGGCATGTGCGTTCCCCCTCTCCCACCCCACGCTGCCATGTGCGTTCCCCATCTCCCACCCCACGCTGGCATGTGCGTTCGCCCTCTCCCACCCCACGCTGCCATGTGCGTTCCCCCTCTCCCACCCCACGCTGCCATGTGCGTTCCCCCTCTCCCACCCCACGCTGCCATATGCGTTCCCCCTCTCCCACCTCACGCTGCCATGTGCGTTCCCCCTCTCCCACCCCACGCTGCCATGTGTGTTCCCCCTCTCCCACCCCACGCTGCCATGTGCGTTCCCCCTCTCCCACCACACGCTGCCATGTGCGTTCCCCCTCTCCCACCCCACGCTGCCATGTGCGTTCCCCCTCTCCCACCCCACGCTGCCATGTGCGTTCCCCCTCTCCAACCCCACGCTGCCATGTGCGTTCCCCCTCTCCCACCCCACGCTGCCATGTGCGTTCCCTTTCTCCCACCCCACGCTGCCATGTGCGTTCCCCCTCTCCCACCCCACGCTGCCATGTGCGTTCCCCCTCTCCCACCCCACGCTGCCATGTGCGTTCCCCCTCTCCCACCCCACGCAGGCATGTGCGTTCCCCCTCTCCCACCCCACGCTGCCATGTGCTTTCCCCATCTCCCACCCCACACTGGCATGTGCGTTCGCCCTCTCCCACCCCACGCTGCCATGTGCATTCCCCCTCTCCCACCCCACGCTGCCATGTGCGTTCCCCCTCTCCCACCCCACGCTGCCATGTGTGTTCCCCCTCTCCCACCCCATGCTGACGCTGCCGCACACGAGTTATTAAAAAAAAAAAAAAAAGCAACACACAACTTACCTGCACACGCTCCCCCGCTGCGTGCTGCTGGGTCCTCAGTTCCCACGCGGCCAGCAGACGGCGCTGGCGCTGCTCTCTGACGCTCCTCCGTCTCCTAGGCAACCCACTGCAGCCTGGGGGAGGAGGAGTGTCAGAGCGGAGGAGAAATGTCTCCTCCGCTCCAACACAGATTTGATCTGCCGGCGCGACTGCACTAGCAGACCAAAGCTGCAGCATCGGGCGACAGCACATGTGCCACCAGAATGGGCTCAGCGTGCCCCTGGTGGCACGCCTGCCATAGGTTTGCCATCACTGTCCTAGGCTCACACTCTTGGCCTGTGTTCACTCCACACAGAGCCAGCTCAGCTCACACAGCATGTGTTAGCTTCAACAAGCCTGGCTCTCAACTGAGACACACCCTGATGTGCTCTGCAAGATTTAAATGAAAATGCTGGACATGAGGATTTTTACCAATCCTGGACTGGGAGGAGGGATCTGTCTCCCTTTTACCCTTTGTGCTATACTCCCCGTAATAGCTATAGCAAACTCAGAGGGTTTCCAGACACATACTGGGGGACACATAGCGGTCTTCAAAAATTACCCCTGTCACTGCCTCACAATATATATATATATATATATATATATATATATATATATATATATATATATATATATATTCAAACAAAGACATTCTGTAGCTACCGTAGACCAAATTGAATTTAAAACAATTTTTATTAACAAAGATTTCTAAAAGTTACATTTAGAACCGTGAATCCCCAGGCGGTGTGTTATGAATCGGCACCGACGTAAGCAGCCTGCTGCGGTTCCTGTTAGACCCAGGCACCGGCCGCCATTTTTGGCCATGCCTCAGGTTGTCCAGCTGGCTGCTTCCTCCTCCACGTCTGTGTGGAGAGGCGGCTAGTGCACATGCGTGGGCCAATTTACCCCAGCCAGAACCTTAGTCCAGTGTTTCACTTAGTGAGCATACTCAGCCTGATAGTACCATTTCTGAGGCTAAAGGCCCCGTTACACGCTACGATTTATCTGACAATATATCGTCGGGGTCATGGTTTTCGTGACGCATTTCCATCGTCTTTAGCTACGTCGTTGCATGTGACACCAACGAGCGACTCCGAACTATCTTTTAAAAATAGCGAAAATCGTTGATGCGTCATTCGGTTTAAAAATATTGTTTGTCGTTTGGAATGCAGCAGACATATTGCTACCTTTAGAACAAAAATATATCCGACACACCACAATATAATAGAGAAGTCTATAGTTTGGGCTTGAAAAAAAATGTTTTATTGTGTATATACAAGGTAGTCCGTCTGACGTTTCGATCCACACGGATCTTCCACAAGGACAATAGGACTAGTGACATAGAAAAGAAATAAAAACATACCAAATATTACAATAAAGAAAAAAACAGTCAAACGGTTATTGTTACATAACATGTAATAAAGAAAATAATAGAAGAATAGCGAAAACCGCAAAAGTACAAGATAGGCAAAACATCATGTACATTAATTTCATAGGCACCAATGGAAAAAAACACAGGGGTCTCCATATAAATATATGACAATCTGTTGAGACATGAAAAAGTATGATTAGGGAAGTGACTATAATTTATATCAAGACACGTACCTAAGTGCAAAAAGAGAACTGTCAAATCACACCAGCAGGAGTAAGGGACAAATGGGTCATCCCAGTATATAAGATGAATGCGCAAGCGGTCTATGGTGGAAAGAGACAAGAAAACCAAGTCGTCGGAAGGATATAAAGATCAGTTAGTCTCATCACACAAGTCAAAGGGAAGGGGGCATACCTTGGTAGTGTTCTTTGAGAGTATGGTGTTATGGTGGGCACCCATCAAGGGTGTTCAGGAATAGGGTGTACAACAGTAGGATATCCTTTAGGGAAGTTAATAACAAAGAAGAAATTGGTGAAAATACAAATGGGTTATCCTCAGGTATATCAGGGACCAAAGTATATAGATTTATGGGGATAATTGAGGGGCGTATAACAGGGGCCTATGTGTGTTAACCTAATTGGTGACCAATATTGATAAATCGCCTGAAGGTGGGAGGTCCGATCAAAAACCAGGGTGATATTGCAATGATTACAGGATATCTGCGTAATCAAAAATATACACAGAGGACCAATGTAACGCCAAAGGAGGAAAAATGAGGGTTTTTTTATAATAAAAGTTTTTGTGATATGGTCTACCTTCCAAGGGAGGGAGGATGGTAGAAGTAGTCAACTGAGGACGATTATAAGGCATGGAGTGGATATCTGAAATTTACTTATGAAAAGATAAACAAGGTAAATATAAAAACAGTCATATGTGTGCCAGGGACATATGCATAATACAGCTACTAGGGGTTAATAACTGGATAATTATCTGATCTGTGTGTACATATATACCAGAATAACGTCAATAGGGACGTGGGTAAAATCCCCTCAAGTGGGATATCAAACCAAGTATCAGAGGGATCCAATGGCCAATGCAGTGCAGGATTTCTGTATATTGATGAGAAAAATATAATGTGAATAGCATATAGACATCCCACAGTTGTACATAAGGGTAGGTGATAGGAAAAGGGGGAAGAAAAAATAGTGGAATATAGTATACCTTCCAGGGGGGAGAGGCAATGGCAGCACAGCCGGTGGGGGTGGAACAATAGGACGCCTGCAACTGAGAGTTGAGAGCGTTATAATATAGTAACGGAGCCTAATGATAAGGGAAGCATGAAGGTACCATTACTGTCCTACCTGTGTTGGTGTAGAAGTGAATCTCCTGTAGTGGCGTCAGCTGTGCGCTGTGGTGGCCGGTGGTGCTTTTATGTGCGATCGTGTTGTCAGCTGCGCCCAATTCCTGTATGGGAGTGGAACGCAGTGAGGCCAGTGGAACGCACGCCCGCGCATGCCCATTTGCGTTAAACGTCGCACATGCGCAGAACAGAGAAAGGCTGCGCTCACTTCCTAATGAAAGAGAGTGAGACGCAGATAGGTAGCGGTGAATACACGCTGACGTCACATCAGGAGGGGTTGGTAATTAACATAGGCGATAAGCGCCAGGGGCTATAGAGATATATGAGGCAGATGTGATGCAACAGTATGATTATAATGGCATGAAGGGGCATAATTATAATAGGCAGGACAGGTAATGAGGAAAGAGGGGTATGTAATTGTGTGACAGGAAAGGCACTGGAGAAGAGAAGATAGCAGGTGTAGGGACCAACAAGGTGAGATATGGGTGACAGGATAGGATCAAGTAAGTATAATGTAATAGTGGGGCAGGTATAGGGAGGGAATGATATGTAATATATGAATAACAATAGAAAAGTGAGGAATGGAATATGTGAGTGGGTGTCTAATGTAATCTATTGTTGTACTGGTAAACAATGGGATGAGGGGGCTGAAAAAATACAGGGGTATGAATAAAGGGTAATCATATGTTAATGGATAGGGAGAGTGTTACATAAGTGCGACAACCTTGGAGGACCGGATGTGTAAGTGCATACCTTATACAAACCTATAGAGTGCTTACAGGTGAGGTGTGATGATAGATACAAGATATCCTATAGTGAAAAGTGAGACGTGATCAAGTGCAGCGGGGATATTTCACGTGACTATGGGAACCTGGAAGAAGGGAAAAGAGAGTTAGACAAGGTACTCAGACATAATGTGACCAATTGATCAGACATTTCAAAATACAAAACAGGAAAAAGTTGAATTACATACATAGTGGAACCACATACAGTGTGAACATGGAAATGAACCGGGTGTTTGGAAGAATCGTACACAGCATAAAGAATCAAATTTGTACTTTGTATTCACGATTCAAGCCCTTAGGTTCTAACGTGCCCAGAGTATATATCCAGAAAGATTCCCTTTCTTTAAGCTTCCTCACTCTATCACCTCCTCTGCATATGGGCGGGATATATTCGATGACTTGGAATCTTAATTGGGCCACTGTATGATTATGTGTGACAAAATGGTGTGGAACTGGTAACAGAGTCTGCTTACAACGTATCGTAGACTTGTGTTTACTAATACGGTCTCGGACATGTTGGGTGGTCTCCCCAACATATCCGAGACCGCAGGGGCATTTGATCAGGTATATGACATACGAAGAGTCGCACGTAAAGAAACCTCTAATGGGATAGTTTTTGCCTGAGTGTGGGTGTGAGAACGTGTTCCCTCGAGTGAGGTTATTGCATTGTAGGCAATGTAGACACGGGAAATTTCCGTCTTTTGGGGTCCCAAGGAAAATCAGGCGCGACTCAGTTTGTGCAGATCCTATGTCAGCCCTCACGAGATTATCCCTAAGATTCCTCGGTCTCCTATGGCAGAATAGGGGCAAGGTTGAAAATGCACTGATAGAGGGGTAAGCTGTTTGTAGGAGGGACCAGTGCTTGGAAATGATGCCTCTAAAAAGAGGTGAGAAGGGATGGTACGTTTGGACACAAGTGATACGTGGACTATTGTTCTGATTGAGTCGTGGTCTGGGCGTACTTGCTGCCAAAAATCCATAAAAACGCTCTCAACCCCCGGGACGTCCGATTGTGTTCGGCATAGGAGGGCTATGCAATCCAATTTGCCAATTTATTGATTTTTATTTAAAACCACTTGTTGAAACTTTGCCCTCCTATGTTAAGGATACCACGGACGTCCTGAGGCATCTTGATGGCGTTTTTATGGATAAGGACATGCTCATGGTCTGTGCTGACGTGGAGACCCTATACACCTGCATCGGACACGAGGATGGACTGGAGGCAGTCTGCTTCTTCCTTGGTACCTCCGGTCGGGATGGTGTGCTCAATGATTTCATCCTATAGCTGCTCTGGTTTGCCCTTACCCATAACTTCTTTGTTTTTAAGGACATCTTTTATCTGCATAGGCGCGGCACTACAATGGGCGCGGCCTGTGCGCCTTCGTATGCCAACCTCTTCCTGGGTTACTGGGAGAGGTTGGTGTTTGGAGACGGAAGCGCCGGGTGCGGCGCCCATGTGCAGTGCTGGCTCCGCTACATAGATGATATTTTTATTTTTTGGCAGGGCACACCTGAGCAGCTCGGATCATTCATTAACACTCTCAACCACAATCCGTACAACATTAGACTCACCTATAGATCTAGTCATACCGAAATCGACTTTCTAGATGTCCGGATTGTGGTTGATGAGTTCGGTGGCGTACAGACCGACGTATTCCGAAAGGATACGTCGGTGAATGCGCTACTTCATGCATCATCTAGTCATACTCCCGCCACCATTTGCGCCATCCCCACCGGACAATTCCTAAGGATGAGGCGGATTTGCTCCACAAATGACACCTTCGAAGCCCAGTCCTCCGATCTCCGGTGCAGGTTCAAAGTGAGGGGTTATGGCAATAGGTGTATTAAGAGGGGTTACAACCGTGCGAAACACACCCCTCGCAACCAACTTCTCTCCTATATTCCACGTCAGCCAAACCGGGACACCAATGTCCGTTTTGTCAGCACCTTTAATCACGAGTGGGACACAATGAGGGGCATTTTAGACAAGCACTGGCCAGTACTTCTGACTGACCCCATCCTGGCAGCAGTGCTGTCCGATCGGTCCCTCATGACGGCCAAGCGAGCAGATAACCTTGGGGATCTTCTTGTCAAGAGTCACTACATCCCTCCCCGAACGAATTATTTCGGCTCGAGTGGCCCACTTTGTGGGTGTTACCCTTGCGGCCATTGCGTGGCGTGCAGCAACATCCTTCGGAGCAAGTCTTTTTCCTCCTCTGACGGCACCAAGAACTTTTCCATCTATCACTACATCAACTGTGGGACTACCCACGTTGTGTATTACGCTACCTGTGCGTGTTCCCTGATCTACGTGGGGCTCACCTCGCGTGAGCTCCCCATACGGGTCAGGGAACACATCCGGGATATCATGGGTGCCAAGACAGCTGAGGATATTAGCCTCCTAAAAACTTTACCCCGTCACTTCAGACTCCATCACCAAAGTGATCCTAGTTCTCTCCAGGTCAGGGGTATTGATGTTGTTCAGGGCGGAATTCGTGGGGGCAACCTACGCAAGACCCTTGTTCAACGAGAATCCAAATAGATCGTGCGCTTAAATACCATGGTACCTAATGGCCTCAATGAGGTTGTTAGTTACGCCCCCTTCCTTTAAATCTGTCATCTTATCCATTTATAATACTAGGGTGTTGCCTTTCCTTTGAAAACTTCTCTTGGCCCCCTCACACTCTTTTATTATTGGAACCTTGAGATTTCCCCGGCTGAGGGCTGGCCCTTCTCCCTGAGTTCCTTATTTTGCTCTGTCCTCCACATGCCATAGACCTTTGCTGTGTCCCCTCGCAGTCTCGCATCTAATTTTTAATGACTCACTAATTTGTAGTATATATATACTCCTGTGATATATGAACTTTTTTTTTCTTTTTTCTTTTTTGGAGCAACATATACCTCCCGACATGCTATTTATCATGTACAAACTTTGACAGCTTGTGTTAATGATGCATTTTTGTGCCTACTATGTATTTACACCACAAGATGTTGGCAAAGGTATAAATTATTTATTTACCTTTATATATTTTGTACTAAATCTCTTCCTCTGTCTTATATGTCTCTTTCCCTAGGTCTTTTCCTAAAGGTCTTTTATGAATATGAGATTATGTTTTGGGATCCATGGCTTTATCCAAACCATCCTTTCCGATTCCCCTTGGAATAACTTAAATATGGAAACCTGCATTTACTGTACCCATGTCTCTTGTTCTCATGTTTTGTGTGTCCCATTACGTTATCTTTATGTATTTCATATTTGTGTCTATATTCCGCTATTCTATATTGCTTACACGTCTTGTTAGAGGAGACCTTCTGAGTCTATCAGTGCGCACGCGCTGACCTGCCGACGGGCGGGCTGCGTGGATGCCCTGCGTCGCCGTGTGTGCATGCCTGGGAGTCATGGTGACGCGTCCCTGCCTCCTGGGCGTGCGCCTGAGCAACGGCGCCCGTGGCCTCCCCGCCTCTTGGCGATCGGCGCGTGCGCTGCACCTGTCTGCAGTTGTATGATTCACCTCCTTTGTGCCAACACTAAAGTGGCACAGCTCCTTTTATCCGTGTACTGCCCCTGGAAAAAGCGCTCCCATAGCAAAACGATCGTTGGGGGGACCCTTCTCCTGCTCCCTGCGACCCATTATCTCCAAACAGGTAACTTTTGAATCTCACGTTTTTTACCAATGCATACTTAATCTCAGTTCACTTATACCAAACTTCTCTGCAGTGGAAGTGCACGTATAGGAGGGACATCTTATCTATATACACAGTCTGCATATCTTTACTGTATATCTTTACTGTATGTCCTGGTGCATGGACTGGCCATCTAACCACTAAATAAACACTTTTTTTATTACATTGCATTGTGGTAGACTAGATCCCCAGTCCATGCACTTCATTACTGCAGCCACTGCTAGATTGAAACGTATATGTTTCCCAGTATATCACCTTTTTTCCTTATCAGGCTTGTTTCTCATCTCTCCCCCCCATTTTGCCTTTACCACTCTGTGCAGGAGAGGGGTCCTTTCACTGCTACTGTCTTTTTGTGCAGCTTATCCCTCGAAGTTTTACCCCATTTTCTTGTTTCTGACACCCCATGTTTTTATGGACATTTTTTTCACTATACTTTAATTATTATTTATATTTTCACCATCACTCTTTTCCTTGGTTTTGTTCTTTTCGTCTCCGGTTTCTCCATGTTATTTAAAGAATACACCCACCGAGGGATCATGATTTAGTGATTCCCCGGTGTTATACCCATTTTGGTATGGCCAGGTTTTTCCTGTGTTTTATCCCTACAAGGATGCAGGGCCTACCTCCTGGTACCTGGAATGTCATTGCCAGTTATACCAACACACATAAAACCCTCAGTTCCCACTCAAAGCAGGGGTCATAGAGTAGCCAGATACATGGGAGATGGACACCTGGTGGTTGGAGCCTTACCTTGGGCTAGACAGCCTGGTGCGAGGGGACAATAGAGAGTCAAGTTCCGGATACCGAAGTGTGCGGAGGTGCCTGTTGAGGGTCGTGTAGCGGTGACCCGGAGGCACGGGAGAGAGGTCGCCAGGGAAGGTACACCCGAGAAGCGCTGGGACCGGGCACAGGGCCCTAGGTCAGGCACAGTTTCAGACGGCCTGGCAAATTCCTGCATGTGTAGGGGACCTACATGGACCTCACCTACCCACAAATCCGGGGGCATCAGCAGTAAACTAGGATCAGGGATCTGGACTCAGAATCAGCCCTGCAGGGTCCACACTGCCAGCCGTACAGAAGAGAAGGACTGTTACCTCAAAATCAGGAACAGCCGGGACTCCTTGATGCTCCAGGCTCTAGGAGTCCACCACACAGGAAGAGTGCAGGGGGTAGAGCCAATGGATCACACACTGGCAAAGGAGGTTCCAGGGACCATAACCAGCCGTCCAGAAGTGAGTAAATCCTGTTTGACCATAGCTCCGGCCTGGCCTCCGTTAATCCGACACAGCCCCTGCACCACACAGTCCCCTGGCTCAGCCCTGCCTGCGGAGGGCCAACCATCATAGCTGCCTTCACCATCACCCAGGGGCAATCCCCACTCAGCAGCGGCGGTTCCCACATTCTAACCGCAACCCACAGATGGCGTCACATCATGACAAACTTTAATCCCTTGTAAATAATCCCTCTTTTAAAAAAGCCCCCAGGGCACGGGACCAGGCAACGGCCACCAAAGTGACTTCCCCAATTGCGACATACTGCCCGGGACAGAGTACCCCATTCCCTATGCGACACATATGGACAAATGTACATCACGCTGGGACATTGAAGCTGATGTCGTTGATGATGATTGCATCTGACCAAAACCAGGTTGGGAGCAGGAAGCATCATTGCCTGCTTCCTAGACCACAGTTTGTGAAGCATGCAGCACCATAGAAGTGGCAGTTGTTTCACTCTGAAACTCAGGCTTTATTCCACTAGCTAACACCAAGGATTTCCAAAAATTCAGATTCCCCAGGGGGGAATGGTTCAAGCACCATGTAGCACAGCTTCAGAAGGTACTCCCAACAGTTTTTTTTTTAAATTGGTAGGATTTGCAACAGGGCACAACATGCCAAGGAGCTAAAAAAAAATTCTGGTTCCGCAGATGGGCCATGTGTGCACACCGTGGAGCACAGCATCAATAAAGAACACAAATAGACTGCCTGACCAATTTTTCTAGACAGTGTAGCCTCAACAGTGGTTGTGCCAGTGCATAATGTACAAAGGCTTGAAAAATATTGCCCTGGGTGATTGGGCCAAACAATTAAATCACAGCAGCATAACAAGTTAGATTAGTCATGCGATCTCATTAGATGATAGAAGACAAAATTGTCTTGAATGAGAAACAATGGAACTTATTTGAAGTTAAGAAATACAAATTTTGTGGCTACACTTTTATTGGGTCTTGTTAACAGGCGGCCTGAGATACTCTGGGGCAATCCATCTATGGTTCATTTTGATCATCGTCAAACTGTCTGCACTTTCTGTGGATAGTCGTGTGCGACTGTCTGTTATTATTGACCCCGCTGAGTTGAAAACACGCTCAGACAACACACTTACAGCAGGGCAAGCTAGCACTTCCAAAGCGTATAACGCGAGGTCTGGCCAAGTGTTGAGCTTGGAAACCCAATAGTTAAAGGGAACTGTAGACTCTGAAAGCACGCTTATATGGTCATCTACATAGTCCCTCACCATCTTACTTAACTGTTCCCTCCTTGTCATAGTTCCCCCAACCGGTATCTGATTCGAAGTTGATGGTTTGTGGAAAATGGACCAGTTTTAGCACATTAGTCCCCCGCCTGTGTTGCTCCTACTATGCGTAGCCCTCTCTTGTAACCCTGTTGTATGAGATGACACACTACCTCTGACGCCAGCATGATCTGAGGGTAATCATTTCATCAACTGCTCTACTACAGCCCTCTTGAATGTTTCCGTAGTACAATCCTTATTTGCCTCGACAAGTAGCAAAGCAAATTTGTCTTTGTAGCATGGATCAAGGAAGGTACATAACCAGTATTTGTTGTCTGCCAAAATGTGAACTAGCCGATAGTCATGAGAAAGGCAGTGTGACATGAACTGTGCCATGTGTCCCAGACTCCGAACTGGAAACCTTTGTGTGTCACTGCTAAGAATACATTCTGTCTCCCTAAACCTCCTCTCCTCCTCAGTCTCTCTCCTCCTCCTCCTCCTCCTGCTCCTCCTCAGGCCATCTATTCTGGACAGCCCTGAAGCTTGGGTTGTCAATCCCTTGGTTACTAACTTCAAACCATTCCTGTTCTTTATCATCCTCCTCATCCTCATGATGCTGAACTAAGGTTGCCTGAAGCTGTTGGCCGAGGTTCTGCGGATTACTAGCAACCGTTGAGAAGTCTGGATCCACAGACAACTCGGGTGCATTAACACTTTGGTCAGTCATACCATCCAGAGAGCGTTTCAATAAACAAATCAGTGGAATGGTAATGCTGATAAAAGCATCATCACTGCTCACAATGTCGGTACAGTAATGAAAATTCTCTATTACCTGACAAATGTCTGCAATCCACACCCACTCTGTAGTACTTATGTCTGGCAGTGGAGTCTGACGAGCATGTTCCAGCTGGAATTGTGATACTGCCCTCTGCTGCTCATTGATCCTGGCCAACATATGATAGGTTGAATTCCATCTCGTGGGGAGGTCACATATTAGTCTGTGATGAGGCAAGTGTAAGCGCCGCTGCAGCACTGCCAGGCCAGCAAAAGAGGGAGATTACTTGCGGAAATGACTTTGGTTAAGTGGACCTTCCTTGTTATGGCGTTGGTGAGAGCCCGTTTGATGTTTACAGACACGTGATTGTGGAGCGCGGAACGGCACAACGAGCAAAATAGTGGCGGCTGGGCACAGAGTACCGATGTTCTGCCACCGCCAAAAGGTCGCGGAAAGCCTCTGTTCCCACAAGCCGATATGGCAACATCTCAAGAGCTATCAATCCTACAATGTGTGTAGTTATGGTTTCTGCTCTTGGGTGTGTAATGGGGTATTTTCGCTTCTTTTC
This sequence comes from Anomaloglossus baeobatrachus, assembly GCF_048569485.1. Classification (NCBI taxonomy): domain Eukaryota; kingdom Metazoa; phylum Chordata; class Amphibia; order Anura; family Aromobatidae; genus Anomaloglossus; species Anomaloglossus baeobatrachus. Next base: position 572,014,949 of record NC_134358.1, read on the forward strand.
GAAGCTTTATGGTATGGACAACTGAACGGAAAGTTGGGACACCGAAGCGGATGTGGCTGTTGATGATTGAGTTTGGACAACATCAGGTTAGGAGGAGGCATCAGCGCCACCTTCTTGCACACCAGTTTGGGAAGCAGGCAGCCCAGGGGAAGTGGCAGTTTATTGAGTCTGGAAATCATGTTTTTTACCTAGAGCTGTCAACCACCTAGTGGTGTGCTTGGCTAACATATGGTTTCTCATGCTGGAGGTGCCCAAGCTGGAAGTATTTTTGCCTCTGCTAAGCTTGGTCTGACAGATTTGACAAATGGCAACCGTTTGGTCCAAAGGACTCTTGGAAAAAAACTCCCACAGAATTGCAGCACGGACCCTTTGACTCTGAGATTGTACAGGTGGTGCACGGACCCTTGGACTGTGAGAGGGTACAGATTGTGGTGTCATGTGCAGTTGGTTGACCTCTGGCAGTGATTGAAACCCTATCTCTTACAGCTTTTTTGCGGACTATGGGCACATGCTCCTCTGCACTGGTGCTCTCGCAATCCATGCCACCCGTCCATGTTGGATCAGTCACCTCATCATCGACCAGGTCGTCTTCAAATTCCAGAAGGTCAACATCTTTGGTAATGGAGGTTTGAGACTGACCTGAGGGCAACTGTGTCTCATCATCCTCCAACACTTCCACCTGATTGCCCAGCATGTCACGGCCAAAAACATGGCTTTCTTCTGGCCTTGGGTGCTCAAAGATCTAAGCATCACTGCACACCACGGCCTCACCTGCGTTGGTGGTGTTGCACGGTGAGAGGCAAGAAAGGTCAAAGGGTCCCGTAAACAGTTCCTCAGAGTAACCTGCTTTGGGGGTCATATGTTTCCTTAGAATACTGATGTTGTCAGGAAGGAGAACCAGGCTGAGGATTCGATGGTCCAGCCTCTGGGCTACTCAAGTCTGTCTGTGTGGACCCTTGGGATTTGCTACTCGACAAGTAACTGGAGGCATTTTCTGCTAGCCAACTCGTTACCTGTTCGCACTGTTCCGGGGGCAAGAGTGGTTTCCGATGTGGAACAGAAAACTGGGATAGGAAGGCAGAGGTAGATAAAGCAGGAACCTTTTTCTTTGGCTCGGTCACACTGCTTGGGCAACCACCACTCTCACTACCACCTCGTCCACGGCCCTTACCACCTCTTTTTCCCTTTGATTATTTGAAGGTGAATACTGTAATGTGACCTTTGTACAGGCAGTGTAACAACACTGATGCCGAGTTGTTAAACTTGTGTTAATAGTCTGCCACTATAGCTGTTTCTGTAAGTCTAAGAAACGCAAGGTACCTTTATTGGACAAACTACCACTTGGAGGAGTCGACAAAAATGTTGTGAATGTCTTTCAGCCCTAGAAGAAAACAGAGTCTGACACTACTTTTATTTTGGTATTGTTTTTTTGCCACTCAGACCGTGTTTTAGTAGCAGCAGGACACTATATAGGTTCTGTAAGATATGAAGTCACCACCAGGATGCTAAGTTGGTGCTATAATGATATTTGGCTTTAGGCAGAAGTCAAAGCACTGACACAGAGTATTAATTAAAAATTGGTGGCCGTTAGCCTGCGCGCTGCCAGCAGCATAGGTCCTGTATGTAGCGTACAGGCAGCGAGACCACTGCACTATGGAATGTGTGGGAGGGTGCAGGGAAGGGGGGTGGGGACGCCACGCACTGTACCTGCCCAGCATGGTGGCTATATGACATCGCCTGTGCTTTCCATCGACAAGGCAGGAGCATAAGCACAGGGAGCAGCAAAATCACGGTAAAAACGGTCACATGACTACTTTGAGCCACGGGAGAGGGGCTGACGGCAGGGCAGGTAAGATCGCTCACTGTCGCATGACCCTCGGCTGACACCTGCAGCAGAGGGTCATTAGCATATCGCTTCCGATGCTCCCGCATCACAAGCTGTACACAAGTGGGAAAAAGCACCTGAGACTGACACTGAGGCTGATATTGAGGATGATGCTGAGGCAGACACTGAGCCTGGTGCTGAGGCGGATGCCGATGCTAATGCTCTGCTCTGTACAGCACAGGCCATCAGGCGATCACTGCATCAACTCCCCTAAGGAGACTAACAAATACAGTAAAAAATGAGGGAAAAAAAGATTTTTAGAAATATGAAAAAGGACTTCCGGATCCGGTCCTGGCTGAGGTGGAACCCTAGAAGGGAAGCTCCCGCCACCCCCCAAAGAAATCAACCTAATCAAGCCCCCCCAGTCAAGTGGCTGCGCTGAATATAACACAGCAGGGAACCGGAAGGCTGCAGGCATGGAAAGGTACCTGCTAAGGAGTGCCGGCGGCAGAGAGGGATCCGGGAGAAGCGGCGATGCTGATGGGCCGCAAGGAGAGGAAGAATCCAGCATGGCGCCGATGCGTCTGACAGGGGAGGAGACAGAGACTCGGGCGCGAGACGCGATGAAGCAGAGCCAGAGTGTGAGAGATTAAGGAGCTGTGAGTAGGGTGACAGAGGAATACTCACAGCAAAATAAAGCAGTGATGAACTGCTCAGGCCAAGAAAATCTAATGAACTAACAGGGTGCAACCAGACCCCCAATAGATGGAATTAACACAGGTGCAAGAGGAGCAAATCACTCACACAACTCCAGAGTATGGAGGAGGTGATCGCAGGATAGTAAAATTGCACACTAGTGACTTGCATAGGGCTCCGTTCACACTTACAGGCGCATAATAACCTAGTCAGCAGCCTATTACACGCCCATACTATTCGATCAGGCGGGCTGCCCGATACCAGCGTGCACCATATAGGGACGGAGTCTCCAATATGAAAGTCCAAACATTGAGGAGCCTGGCTGCACCCCGTATAAAATGTTATGTGCAGAAAAATAAATACACAATATCTGAGGTATTAGTCGTTATTATGGCCAAATAGCGGTAGCCTACAAACCACGTCACGGTTCCTCATACTTGTAGGTCCCTACACTAATCTATATAAATAGAAAAATAGCAAAATAGCCATCCCTGACAAAGGGAAAAAAAGCATCCTGGTAAACTGCTAACACAACCCTGCAAGCTATTGGGAGAGGGAGGCAAAGGATCAGTGCAGACAAGGAGATCAAAGAAAGCAGCAACACCTGCAGGACAAAACCAAAACACACAGGAGTTTAATATGGATTATAAAAAATTGGCTAGAGAAGTGGCATCTCATCTGTCTGAAGAGATCAAGGTAGCCATTGATGCAGCCATACACACATCACTAGCTGCTATGCAAACTCAGCTGAAGGACCATGCAACTAGACTGACAGAAACAGAACAGAGAATATCTGATTCTGAGGAGGCAATACTGATTATGCAGGAGCAAATAGCAACTTTAATGAAATCTAATGACTACTTGAAAGATAAGGCGGAAGATCTTGAAAACAGGTCGAGACGTAATAACCTATAGTGGGGATACCAGAATCCGTATCGACGGGCCAGCGAGATAACATCTGCGAACTAGAGCTACCACATGCCCTGGGCATAAAGGTAAAATTTAGGGTGGAAAGAGCCCACAAAGTGGGACCACTGAGACAACAGGAGGTGACCCAGAGAGAGGGGCAAAACCCAAATAAGAAACCCCCACCAAGAGCCAGACAGGTGATGGTCAAGTACCTCGATTACAAACACAAAGAGGAAATACTGAGGGCTTTTAGAGACCGAAAACGCCCACTACAATACCAAGGCAATAGACTGTTAATCTTTGGAGATTAATCGGCCGAAGTCTCCAAAAAGCGAAAGGAATTCAGTAAAATATGCACATTCCTGTACAACAAAAAAGTAAAATGCCAGTTGTTATATCCTGCTACATTGAAATTTAGAGACCCCAACGGCTCGTTTGCATATTATAACGATCATAAGGAAGCAGAAACCATTTTCATGTCAGAGCAAGACAAAAACCAGATGGAAAGACAAGAGAGAAGACCTAGTGGAGGAGGTAACAGCAGAAGAGGATCACCTACGGGCACAGGAAGAGACATAGGACAATCTAGTGGGCAAACGCAAGCAGAGGACAGAGATGAAAAGAGACTAAGCCCAGGACAGCAGCACAGCCCTCGCTCAGGACACAGGGACCAGCTCCTTGAGAGGGTTAATGATACTCGAACTGGATACTACTTGTTTTTCGAACAAGAAAAGGTGGTGAAAACAACACAAAGGGAGAGGGGAGAGACGTTGCGAAGAAGGAAGTGGGAGGATTATCCAAATCCTAAACCCTTCCCCCCCCTTTTTTTCTCCCTTTTCTCCTCTACTCCCTTCCTTCCTTCTCTTCACCTTTTTCTAACATCATTTCTTCTGAAAAGTCTCTTTTTGCATATTCTTGTTGCTCTTTCTTGTGATCTCCTCTTAGATACATTCCCAGTTGCGAGTTATACCTTTTTATTTTGATCTCCAGACTCAGGGGTGCCTTTCAGTTCCATCCAAATTAGAACTGCTCTAAATAATCTGATGGTTCTCCAGAGTCAGAGTTAAATTGGAATTGAAATTCTTAATGAGGTTTCAGCATGTTGTAATAATTTCTGCATAATGTTTAAGACTTTCTATGTTGATACAGGGATGCAATACGCATGATATGGGGGTAACTAGGGAGCATAATATTTGGCCAGGAAAAGTGGAAGTCACTAACATGGTGGAAAGCGCCGAGAATTTCCCAAAAGGGAAAATATGTTTCATAGTTATTTGTTTTTTGTTATATTTACAAGAAGGGAAAAGGGAATGTCAATTTTGTGGTGCTGATCGTGTGCACAGTGTGGGTAGTCTCGTCTCCTTTCTCCTTCGTTGCTGGGCTCCTCAGGAGTAGAAACAATAAGAACAAAACACATAGGTAATCATGGTACAAATAACTACATGGAATGTCAAGGGTCTGAGATCACTCAACAAATGAGCAATGATATTAAGACATCTGAAAAGACTAAAAACAGATATTGCTTTATTACAGGAAGCTCACTTGAGGAAGGAGGATTTTTACCGCATGAAGAAATACTGGGTGGGTGTAACGTCCTGGAGGTGGATCCACGGGACCGAGCACCGGACTCCCCCAGAGAGGCAACCAGGAGCGAACCCCTATACAGGGACTGTCCAGTCACCTCCCCAGAGGGCCTAGATGCACAGTAGCCAGAACACAAGGGAGTTCGGAATACGTGTCCTTCAGAAGTCTGTACAGGATATGGCTATTAGTCCAAAGGGGAACCGTATGCAGGACGGGTGACTGGAACCGGGTACAGGTGCCGAGTGGTAACAGCAGGCGGGGTTGTGCAGGCTGAAGTAACCAGGTGGAATCCAGGATCGGTGACGGGTACAGGCTGATGGAAGATGGCGAGATCCACAGCTGATAGTCACCGGGGCAACTCCTGGGACACCAGCAAGCTCAGGACGGCAGACGGGCACTGTGGAAGAGACAGGGTTAACCTGGGTACAAAGCACAGAGGGACCTGAACACCTAGCTACAAGAACACGTTGAACAGGCACCGCCCACATGGAAAAGGAAGTCTTATATACCCTTTACCTGTAATCAGCCATATCCTGTTCCAGCGACGCTGGCCCTTTAAGAAGAGGTGAGTGAGCGTGCCCGCGCCCTAATGCGCATGCGCGAGGCCCGAGTGCCGGAGACCAGTGCAGGAAGCAGAGAGGGAAGTGGAGGAGATGCAGGGGAGCCAGGCACAGAGTTCCGGGTCACAGCGGGACACTGGGACCGGCGGACGGAAGGCATGGAGGACGCACAGGAGGAGGAGCGAGAGGAGCAGCCACGGACAGGGGGACCGGGGACCGGAGTGGTGAGTGACAGGCGGCGCCGGGATCCTGGGAGCGTGACAGTGGGCACTGTCTTTGGGGCAGCGGCACAAGGTAGGAAGGCGGGTACCATGATTTTAATAATAAACATTCTTAGTCATGAAGTGGTGGCACACAAGGAAGATTAAGAGGGCAGGTGGCAGCACTTAAAATTCATCAGTCCAGCTGGTACACTCAGTATATACAATGTTTACAGACCAAATTCACAACAGACCACATTCCATGATGGTATAAAGGCCACCATATTAATGGATGAGGAGACCAACATCATAGTGGGAGGGGATTTCAACACAGTTCCAGACTCAGCAGAAGACAGGAGGCGGGGAGGGGGGGTGCTAGGTAGTGTGGATAGGAGCTCAGACAATAGAGATGTGACACTGGAAGATGTAAGACTGAAAGACATTTGGAGACTAACTCACCCGCACGATAGAGAATATACACACTTCTCCCACCCCCATGATAATTGGTCACCCATTGACCAGATTTGAATATCTTTAGGTTTTGTGAATGGAGTACAAAATTGGATGATAGAGATTATGGTGATTTCTGATCATGGTCCGGTGGGATTGGGCATTAGAGAGAAATTCAAGAGAGGAACAGACATTATATGGTGATTTCCATTGTTCCTCCTCAGACAAGATAATTTCCATAAGGAGTTGCAAGAGTGGTGGGGAGAATTCACAGAGGAGAATAAGAAACACAAAGTGACCCCAACGTTGTACTGGGAAACGAGAAAAGCGGTATTGAGGGGTTGTCTGGTGGGGTACACGGCCATGATCAAACCAATGAGAACTACAACTCCCATAGTGAGGCATTACGAGTAGCATATACACAGTATTTGGCAGACAGGTCTAACACGGCAAAAGATAGATGGTTGGAGTCAAAAAGGGGTTTTGATGAATGGGCTAAAAAGAAGGAACAACTATACTGGTCTCACAAGGAAGCCGATCTACATAGATCTGGTGGGGAGGATGCTGGCACATCTGGCAAGGGGTAGCAGAAAAATGACGGTGATTTCTAAACTGAAAACAAAGGGGGAGGCGTGACCACAGATCCCAAGGATATCAATAAATTGCTGGGGGATTATTATAGAAAGTTATACGGGTCAGGGATTAACGACATGACTGACGAGGCAGCCCAAGCCCAAATGCCCTGTTTAACGGAATAAGAACTGGGAGCCTTAAACGCAGACATTACAATAGAAGGGGTGGCAAAAACAATCGGGGAGCTTAGCACCAATAAGGCACCGGGACCCGACGGCTTCAACAGCGAATTTTACAAGGCACTGAAGGACCTGATCTCACCGGATCTAACCTCAGTCTTCAATGCAATCCTGGGAGAAGCAGAAATCTCTAAACATGCCAACATAGCATACATCAAATTACTGCCTAAGGGGACCAAAGACCTGGACGATCCCTCTAGTTACAGACCTATATCACTCAATCAAGATTTAAAAATAATGTCCAAAATCATGGCTAATAGACTGGCCATGATTTTGCCCAGGATAATTACAGAACAACAGGTAGGGTTTATTAAAAGGAGAAATGCTGTTACCAACATCCGGAAGACAATTCTATTGGTAGATGCGGTCAGATTGGGACGCACTGAGGGACGGGCAAGACCTGCTTTAGTCACAGTCAACGCCGAAAAAGCATTCAATAATGTAAATTGGAGTTGGCTAGACAAGGTAATGGAGGCCACTGGGATTGTGGGTAAAATGAGACTATACATTAGAAGTCTATACGTCAACTCGGGAGCTAGGATACACACACCGGACTTTCTCTCGGACGTGTTTCCTTTGATGAAGGGGACAAGACAGCGTTGTCCGTTATCTCACTTATTATTCAATCTAGCAATTGAACCACTATCAAAAATACTACAGGGATGCAATAGTTTTAAAGGGAACCTGTCACCTAGAATATGTGTTCTGATCTATCGGCAGACGCATATGTGCCCTAACTATAGCTCCTTACCCATCCCTGTGTTATAAAATTGTGTAATATGCAAGTAATAAAAAACGTATTACTTACATATTTCCTATGCAAACAGCAGAGCTCCTCGCTCCATTGGCGTCAGCTCGCCCTGTGGGCGTTTGCATACTTTCCATGGTATCACGCCCCTTTGGGCGTGATACCATGGATTCACAGGAGCGATGTCACGTCTGCTCGTCCAGAATCCCGCATGTGTGCACTTACCCATTCCCGCAACCTTTTTTGGGTGCTCGTTGTCAGTTTCAGACACACTCTGCGCATGATCAGAAGAGTCTGACCATGCGCAGAGAGCGTCTGAAGCTGGCAAGTGAACACCCGGGAAAAGGCTGCAGGACTGGTAAGTGCAGTCACGCGCGGGATTCTAAAGGAGCTGACGTGACGTCGCTCCTGTTAATCCATGGTATCACGCCCACAGGGGCGTGATAGCATGGAAAGTATGCAAACAACCACAGGGCGAGCTGACGCCCATGGGGCGAGGAGCTCTGCTGTTTGCATAGGAAATATGTAAGTAATAAAACGTTTTTGATTACTTGCATATTACACAATTTTATAACACAGGGATGGGTAGGGAGCAGTAGTTAGGGCACATATGCATCTGCCAATAGGTCAGAATGCATATTGGAGGTGACAGGTTCCCTGTAAAGGCATTAAGATAGGGAGAAAAGAAATAAAGACAGCGCTTTTTGCGGATGACGTTATACTATACATGGGAGACCCTTGCGCGTATTTGCCTCAGACTCTTGCCTTGATTGAAAAATTTGGTTCACTTTCAGGTTTCAAGTTAAACAAAAAGAAATGTGTGATCTTGTTCTTAAAGGGGTATCACGGGACAACAGAGAGAAACTCAAGTGATGGTAATCTATGTGGGATACCTATAGCACAATCATCAATCAAATACCTGGGAGTACATATAGGAAGAACAGTGGAAACAATTTACAAATTGAATTATGGTCCACTACTCAGGAAAATTATAGCTCAATTAAAGGGATGGAAAGGTTTACCTCTACCATTATTGGCAAGATAACAAAAACTGTGGAAAGAAAGCGCACATAGGGTTTTAACCGATAGAGATAGGTGTAGGGAATAGGACAGGTACTCACCTGCTTCAGTTGTGACAGGCACAACTCCTTGTCAGCACGGAAAATGGTAAATTAATACAAAAGTGGTCAGTTGCAGCCCCGATATTGCAATAAGGTTATGCTGTTCTTTTCTGACTTTTGTCCTGATGAAGAGGGCAGAGATGCCTTTGAAACGAGTTGACCTGTGAAAATAAAGAAAAGGAATTCACGATATATCTTTGGATTGTGGTTTTTAGCGCAGCATTTAACCCGCGGTATGGAAAGCAAGTATGCATCACCATGGAATCTGACTTCCATTTCACATTCTCCAATGTCTAGGGCTGAAGAGCACATGAGAAATTCAATTATATTCTGGGATACATTGCTAACATGGAACTTGGTAAGAAGGAAATTTGGGCTTTCTTGGAAAGTATCTAAGTACCTAAACCCCTGGCATACCCAAACTTCCCTAAGGGTCGAGACAATAAGTTATTTATTAGATGGAAAGAAAAAGGCATCATGAGAATGAAAGATGTTATGAATGTGGATGATAGAAGGTGAATGACAGGACGGGAACTGCTCGATAAATTTGACCTCAACAACTCACATATTATTCAGTATTAACAATTGAAGTACGGAGTAATAAGAGATCTTGGCGAGATTGGAAGAGAACTGAACAAAAGTCCGATTGATGAACTTCTGGAATGTGATATACAGTTAGGTCCAGAAATATTTGTACAGTGACACAATTTTCGCGAGTTGGGCTCTGCATGCCACCACATTGGATTTGAAATGAAATCTCTACAACAGAATTCAAGTGCAGATTGTAACGTTTAATTTGAAGGTTTGAACAAAAATATCTGATAGAAATTGTAGGAATTGTCACATTTCTTTACAAACACTCCACATTTTAGGAGGTCAAAAGTAATTGGACAAATAAACCAAACCCAAACAAAATATTTTTATTTTCAATATTTTGTTGCGAATCCTTTGGAGGCAATCACTGCCTTAAGTCTGGAACCCATGGACATCACCAAACGCTGGGTTTCCTCCTTCTTAATGCTTTGCCAGGCCTTTACAGCCGCAGCCTTCAGGTCTTGCTTGTTTGTGGGTTTTTCCGTCTTAAGTCTGGATTTGAGCAAGTGAAATGCATGCTCAATTGGGTTAAGATCTGGTGATTGACTTGGCCATTGCAGAATGTTCCACTTTTTTGCACTCATGAACTCCTGGGTAGCTTTGGCTGTATGCTTGGGGTCATTGTCCATCTGTACTATGAAGCGCCGTCCGATCAACTTTGCGGCATTTGGCTGAATCTGGGCTGAAAGTATATCCCGGTACACTTCAGAATTCATCCGGCTACTCTTGTCTGCTGTTATGTCATCAATAAACACAAGTGACCCAGTGACATTGAAAGCCATGCATGCCCATGCCATCACGTTGCCTCCACAATGTTTTACAGAGGATGTGGTGTGCCTTGGATCATGTGCCGTTCCCTTACTTCTCCAAACTTTTTTCTTCCCATCATTCTGGTACAGGTTGATCTTTGTCTCATCTGTCCATAGAATACTTTTCCAGAACTGAGCTGGCTTCATGAGGTGTTTTTCAGCAAATTTAACTCTGGCCTGTCTATTTTTGGAATTGATGAATGGTTTGCATCTAGATGTGAACCCTTTGTATTTACTTTCATGGAGTCTTCTCTTTACTGTTGACTTAGAGAGATACACCTACTTCACTGAGAGTGTTCTGGACTTCAGTTGATGTTGTGAACGGGTTCTTCTTCACCAAAGAAAGATCATCCACCACTGTTGTCATCCGTGGACGCCCAGGCCTTTTTGAGTTCCCAAGCTCACCAGTCAATTCCTTTTTTCTCAGAATGTACCCGACTGTTGATTTTGCTACTCCAAGCATGTCTGCTATCTCTCTGATGGATTTTTTCTTTTTTTTCAGCCTCAGGATGTTCTGCTTCACCTCAATTGAGAGTTCCTTAGACCGCATGTTGTCTGGTCACAGCAACAACTTCCAAATGCAGAACCACACACCTGTAATCAACCCCAGACCTTTTAACTACTTCATTGATTACAGGTTAACGAGGGAGACGCCTTCAGAGTTAATTGCAGCCCTTAGAGTCCCTTGTCCAATTACTTTTGGTCCCTTGAAAAAGAGGTGGCTATGCATTACAGAGCTATGATTCCTAAACCCTTTCTCCGATTTGGATGTGAAAACTCTCATATTGCAGCTGGGAGTGTGCACTTTCAGCCCATATTATATATATAATTGTATTTCTGAACATGTTTTTGTAAACAGCTAAAATAACAAAACTTGTGTCACTGTCCAAATATTTCTGGACCTAACTGTAGCAAATGTAAATGTCTCTCAAATTTACCGAACATTTAGGGGTTTGCTTATATCTCGGGAAGACAGTCGTACCCTAACAGCATGAGGGAAACAATTGAAAGGACGAGAAGTGGTAGACACTATACCTAAAGGATGGGTACAAGTGCGGAAGCATGTCACCAACGAGGGGTGGAGGGACACTCAATTTAGGATCATACACAGGGCCATTGTGGGCTTCAACATCTGGGGAAGGGATCCACGGTGTCCTAAATGTCAAAAAGAGAAAACGGATATGCTACATGGGTTATGGGAATGCAAGGAAATCCAGAGGGTTTGGAATCAAGTCAGAATATTTGTCCAGTCAACATAAGGAATATCTTGCAAACCAGAGTTAATGGTGTGGATTTTCCACTCCTTTGATGGAGAAGTTGGAGGTGGACAAAACATGCAGGACAAGAAGAAATTTGCAATAATACATGACATAGCCATTATTGCTAAATGGTGCATTTTAAGACACTGGATACAAAGGGAGGGCCCATCTATAAAAGAGGTTATCGGAGAATTACACAACCTTCTGAGATTGGAGAAAATAGAAGCGGAGAGGGACAAAGGGAAGATAACAGCTAGGTTCTTTGGGAGGTGGAGGAATTTTATTGAAAGCCAATTCACACAGGGAGAAATAAATAACCTGATGACACCTTTTATACACTCGGAGTGGTACCTATTGAACGAAATTCAAGATAGTTTGGGCAAATTGAGGACTACCTAATGTGGGGCTCTGGGCGGTGGGGGAGACGAGATGACAAGGAAATATTAAGATCTGCTATTAAACACGGAAACATATAAAGATGGCACAGGGGTTTAATGTATTATACATGTTTACATTTTAACATTCTTGTTTTGTTTTAATATGTATCATCATAAATTGAGGAACAGTTTGAAAAATCAAGATGGGGTATCACCCCTTTCTATGTCACGTTCTGTCAGATGAATGTTCTTCTTATGTAAACATACTTATTTTGTTATCTAATATATAAAGCTGAAAGTGTGTGTGTGTGTGTGTGTGTGTGTGTGTGTCCGCTAAAGGAATCTGCACCGTCGCATTTACAATCACGAAATTTCGCACAAACAGCTGTGAGACTGTGACCGGGGTTATCTATGACGGCCGGTATGTCTCGCCCCGGTTGTGCTCACTCCATGATAGAAAGTATATCCACTCCAGGGTTAATGCTGTTTCCCTACAGGCTGAAGGAAGGGTTAAATGGAAACAGGAACAAGGGCAGGTGTGCCGGGTGTGAGGGAGTGATCAGAACTCCCTGAGCTCTCTGCTGGAGAGGCACATGTATATTGTTGTGGACTTTTGTTTGGATTAAACCGTGTGCTGTGAACCTAAATGCCTGGATCCCGTGTCTTCTGCTGCGCAGCCGACCATGCTACCTCACATATGGTGGAGAATCGGCGGGCATGCCAGCCCGGTGAAGTGTAGCATCCATTCCTGGTGACCGGTAGCACATGTCCTGGATTCGAGCGGCTATACTACAGCCCAAACCCGGTGACGCCATGGAGGACATACTAAAGCATTTGGCTCAGGCTAATGCACAGCAACAACAGGCTAATGCACAGCAGCAACAGACCAATGCACACCTGCTCCAATCCTTGAAATCGCAGGAAAAAAGACACCAAGAACAGCTGGTTCAGGCCAATGCACGTCAGCAGCAAGCCTTGCAATTGCAGGAACAAAGACATCAAGAACAGATGGTTCTCCTGGCCAAGTCGATCCGTGCCGGACCGGCAGCAACAACCCCGGGACCGGGTGACGACGGCAGCGTCCGGAAAGCGGTGAGACAAGCGTTGCAAAAGATGACCCCGGGGGATGATGTGGAAGCGTTCCTGGCGGTGTTTGAGCGGGTGGCCGAGCGGGAAAAGCTGCCGACCCCCCAGTGGGCTGAGGTATTGTCACCTTATCTGACGGGGGAACCACAAAAAGCGTACCTGGACCTCTGTACCGAGGACGCCATTGACTATGTGACCCTGAAAGCCGAAATACTGGCTCGTTTGGGGGTGAATACCTATGTACGGGCTCAGCGGGTAAATCAGTGGTTCTATGAGGAAGCCAAACCCGTACGCTCCCAGGCCTATGACTTGTTGCATCTTGTAAAAAAGTGGTTGCAGCCTGACACTCTGAGCCCGGCGCAAATGGTGGAAAGAGTAGTAGTGGATCGTTTTGTGCGCACTTTACCCGTCACCGTTCAACGGTGGGTAGGACAGGGTGACCCGAGTACCCTCGACCAATTAGTGTCCCTGGTAGAGCGGCATGTGGCTACGCAGGACTTGATACGGGACACTGAGACTTTGCGTACCACCCGTCGGTCCGGCCCCTCCAAGCCTAGGGCCAAGGACCCACCGCTGACAACGGTGCAGGAGTCCCCTACCGTCCTGTCTGAGGCCGCGGCCGCCCTTCCTGAGGTCCGGAAGGTTCTGTACCCTAAACGACAACCCGTCAAGGGGGTTTCCGTCCCCATTAGATGTTGGCGGTGCCAGCGGGTGGGACATATGGAAGCCCAGTGTCCACTCACCACGGAGCCCATGGATTGTGGGGTTACCCGGCGGGGTTCAATGTATGCTCAGGTGGTGTGTACCGCTGACCTTGTCTCCCCAGAGACGGAGCCCCACTTGTGCCAAATACAGGTGAATGGATGTCCGGTTACAGGATTGTTGGATTCCGGAAGCTTAGTGACCCTTGTGCGATCCACCTTAAGGGCTAAAGTAAAGGCCACAGGACGTACCGTGGGGGTGGTTTGCATACATGGGGACCGCCGAGACTATCCCACAGGGATTGTCACCATCACAGCACCTTGCGGTCAGGTGCAACATGAGGTGGGACTTCTTAACACTCTTCCCTATGACGTGATCCTAGGAAGGGATCTGCCCTATTTTTGGACTTTATGGAAGGGACCCCCTAAGTCTCCTCAGGTATTGGTCAGTCCGGGACCTGAGCCCTACAATCCTGAATCCGGGACACCTGCCGTAGGGGTCCCCATGATAGGGACAGAATGTGAACCCGATAGGTCGCCCCTAGAGGTATTGGCAGGAGAGGCTGAGACGGTCGAACCCATCCCGGAGTTGGAGGAGTCCCCGGATACGTTTGGGACTGCCCAACTCCAGGACCCTACATTAATACATGCCCGGAGTCGGGTGACAGTAATTGACGGGGTGGCACAGCTGCCCGGTGCCCAGGTAAGGTACCCCCATTTCGCTCTTAAGCAGGATTTACTCTACCGGGTAGATGAAATACGGGGCGTGGGGGTAGAGCAGTTGGTGGTGCCCCAGCCGCATCGCCGGCGGGTCCTCGACTTGGCTCATAAACACCTGATGAGTGGCCACCTAGGGGTCAAGAAAACGCAGGAGCGAATATTGCAAAGGTTCTATTGGCCCGGAGTCTTTGGGGAGGTAAAACGGTTCTGCGAAACCTGCCCGGAGTGTCAGCTTACCGCACCCCTGACCCCTTTTCGCAGTCCGTTGGTACCGTTACCCATTATAGAAGTCCCATTTGAACGGATAGGGATGGATCTGGTGGGGCCCCTCGTAAAGTCCGCTCGAGGGCACCAACACATCCTAGTGATCGTTGACTATGCCACCCGGTATCCCGAGGCGATACCTCTCAGACATACTGCAGCAAAGCTTATAGCTCGGGAGTTGTTTGCTGTGTTCTGCCGGGTGGGGTTGCCCAAGGAGATCCTTACGGATCAGGGGACCCCATTCATGTCTAAAGTGACCAAAGAGCTATGCCGGCTACTCCAGATCAAGCAGTTGCGTACGTCTGTGTATCATCCTCAAACGGACGGTTTAGTCGAGCGTTTCAATAAAACACTGAAAACCATGCTAAAAAGGGTGATTTCAAAAGACGGGAAAGACTGGGATATGATGCTTCCCTATTTGATGTTTGCCATCCGTGAGGTGCCACAGGCATCCACGGGGTTTTCGCCTTTTGAATTGTTATACGGGCGACATCCCCGGGGATTGTTGGACCTGGCAAAGGAAACATGGGAGCAAGAGCCCACCCCCCATAAAAGTGTGATTGAACACATTTTGGGTATGCAGAACCGCATAAGCGCGGTCATGCCAATTGTGAAGGAGCATTTACAGGAGGCTCAGGCCGCGCAAAGCGGCCGCTACAATAGACAAGCCACCGTGCGGACCTTTAAACCCGGGGATCGGGTGTTGGTATTAATCCCCACGGCGGAGAGTAAATTCCTGGCTCAGTGGCAAGGCCCCTACGAGATAAAGGAAAGAGTCGGGGTGGTCAACTATAAAGTATTGCAGCCCGGTAGGCGGAAACCTGAACAAATATACCATGTCAACCTATTAAAACCTTGGCAGGAACGGGAAAGCCTGATGGCTGTTTTTTCCCCATCTCCCTCCTCTTCGGGTCGTTCACCTCTGGCTCCAGCGACCTCCGGAGAGGACGAACCGGAAGTAAGGATTGGAGAAGCCCTCACCAAGACTCAGAGGCGAGAGGCCAGACGGTTGGTTCAGCAGAACCCCGATGTCTTCTCCGAGCTGCCCGGTAGGACCAGTCTGATACGACATGATATTGTCACCGAGCCCCACCTGAAGGTACGCCTGAAGTCATACCGGGTACCAGAGGCTCGACGACAAGCCATATCGGAGGAAGTAAAGACAATGTTACGCCTGGGGGTCATCGAAAAAGTGAATGGGCTAGTCCGATTGTCCTAATACCAAAACCCGATGGCTCCTTAAGGTTCTGCAATGACTTTAGGAGATTGAACGAAATATCCAAGTTCGATCTCTACCCCATGCCCCGGGTGGATGAGCTGATTGATAGGCTGGGACAGGCGCGATATTTCACCACGCTCGACCTGACCAAGGGGTACTGGCAGGTGCCACTGACGGAGTCCGCCAAGGAGAAAACCGCTTTTGTTACGCCGGAGGGTCTCTTCCACTATGTTGTCTTGCCTTTTGGGTTACATGGCGCTCCGGCCACGTTCCAGAGGTTGATGGACTTAGTGCTGGAACCCCACCAGGCGTATGCATCAGCGTACCTTGACGACATCATTATTTACAGCTCCGATTGGCAGACCCACTTGGAACAGGTACAAGCGGTGGTGGACGCGCTTCGAACAGCCGGATTGACAGCCAATCCCAAGAAATGTGCGTTGGGACTCACGGAAGCCCGCTACTTGGGCTACGTAATAGGCCAAGGAGTGATTAAGCCCCAAATTAACAAAGTTGAGGCGATCCAGAAGTGGCCTAGACCCCTGACCACGAAGCAGGTTAGGGCCTTCCTGGGTATCGTGGGGTACTACAGGAGGTTTGTAAAGGATTTTGCGGGACTATCAGCCCCCTTGACGGACCTTCTCAAAGGCAAGAAGTCCGTCATGGTGCGCTGGACTCCGCAGGCCGAGGACTCCTTCCGGGCCCTGAAGGGGGTCCTGTGCGGACAGCCCGTTCTTGTCAACCCTGATTTCCGGAAGGAGTTCATAGTACAGACTGATGCCTCTGAGGTCGGCCTGGGGGCAGTGCTGTCTCAGGTGGTTCAGGGGGAGGAACACCCCGTCACCTTCTTAAGTAGGAAGCTCACCCCTCCCGAGCGGAATTATAGCGTAGTGGAGAAGGAGTGCCTGGCGATCAAGTGGGCCTTGGAGTCCCTACGCTATTACCTGCTGGGACGGCAGTTTCGCTTGGTGACGGATCACTCTCCACTGGTCTGGATGAGGTACGCCAAGGAACGGAATGCCCGGGTTACCCGGTGGTTCCTTTCTCTGCAGAACTTCCGGTTTACGGTTGAACACCGGGCCGGTAGGTTGCAGGGCAACGCCGATGCCTTGTCCTGCGGCCCGTGTTTGATGGCGGGAGTTCAACCCCGCTCGCTTGAACTGAGGGGGGGGGGTATGTGAGACTGTGACCGGGGTTATCTATGACGGCCGGTATGTCTCGCCCCGGTTGTGCTCACTCCATGATAGAAAGTAGATCCACTCCAGGGTTAATGCTGTTTTTCCCTACAGGGTTAATGCTGTTTCCCTACAGGCTGAAGGAAGGGTTAAATGGAAACAGGAACAAGGGCAGGTGTGCCGGGTGTGAGGGAGTGATCAGAACTCCCTGAGCTCTCTGCTGGAGAGGCACATGTATATTGTTGTGGACTTTTGTTTGGATTAAACCGTGTGCTGTGAACCTAAATGCCTGGATCCCGTGTCTTCTGCTGCGCAGCCGACCACGCTACCTCACACAGCCCATGTGACTCAAGGAACATCATAGACTATGTTTGGACGGGGAAATTTAACCCTGCGCTTTACAGTTACTCTCCAAAACATCTGCCTTCATTAAAATCAATAGAGCTGCGAGCTATAGGTTATTAAAAGGAACCTGTCATCAGAAATTTAGCTTGAAACCTAAGTTTCCCCTTCTGCAGCTCATGGGCTGCATTCTAGCAAGGTTTCTATACTTTTTGTGGCCCCTTTTAAACCAAATTAAATACTTTATAAACTTGTACCTTTTGCTATGCAAATTTTGTGAATTATCCATGAGGGTGGGCTGCCTGGTGTCCGTTACTGTCCTCCTGCCGATTTACACCGCCCCCAACACTGAATTTCATACCTCAGGACGCCGCCCCTGGGCGCCCGAGGTCCCGCGCATGGGCTGTGGGACTGTGCAGTGTGTGCACGTGTGACCGCTGGTGATGTTTTGCGCAGGCACGAGGTTATGGGCGGCGCTGTGATTGTCCTCAGCAAGTGCCGCCCATAACCTCGTGACCGCACTTTCCCCTCTGCCTCCAGCGTTCTGCGCAAGTGCTCGCTGGCTAGATGACCCGACGTCACCTCTTTCCCATCTTGCCCTGCTGTAGGGTAAGATGGGAAGGAGGTGACGTCGGGTCATCTGGCCAGCGTGCGCTTGCGCAGAACGCTGGAGGCAGTGGGGACAGCGCGTCCACGATATTATGGGCGGGCACTTGCGATGCAATCACAGCGCCGCCCATAACTTATGCCTGTGACCACGTCACAAAGCAGTCCTGGCGTGGGCGGCACTTCGGGCGCAGTGGGCGGCGTCCTGATGTACGAAATGGAGCGTGGGGGGACGACGTCAATGTGCAGGAGGGACAGCAACGGACACCAGAGAGCCCGCCCCCATGGATAATTTACAAGATTTTCATACCAAAAAGGTACTTTATAAAGTATTTAATTTGGTTTAAAAGGGGCCACAAAAAGTATAGAAACTTTGCTAGAATGCAGCCCACGAGCTGCAGAAGGGGAAACTTTTAGGTTTCAAGCTAAATTTCTGCTGACAGGTTCCCTTTAATAGGAGCTATAATTGGTTGTTATAGGAACAAAATAAATTGTTAGTATAAGAAGCTTATGTGTGAGAAAATAAGATGTTGGTGGGGAGACGGAAAGGGAGAGATAGACAGACAGAAAGGGACTGACATGGGGAGCGAGACCGAGACGGGGCGCGAGACTGAGACGGGGAGAGACTGATAGACACAGAGATAGAGAGAGACAGACAGACACAGAGAGACACAGAGATAGAGAGACAGAGACTGATACAGAGACAGAGAGACAGATACAGACAGAGACAGACAGAAACTCTGAGAAAGGGGGGGAGTGGCCTGACTGGAGCAAGGAGCAGACGTGAGGGTGGAGAGCTCTGCTAAAAAGTGAAAAAATCCGAAGGCATCAAGTCTTTTAAAGCTCACCCAGCGGTGGGACCTGTCCTCCGGTGACCCCAGCATTGAGGGACCCTCTGTGCAGCAAGCCCTGGGGGTATCTGTGGAGAGGAGAAGTTTCGGTCTAGTCCACACGAGGAAGCCTCGGCCTGGAGGAAAGCGCTGCCCAGACACAGAATAGCTCCCAGCAAACCTCCTCCCTCCCTCAGAGGTAAACCGAGCACTCTCCTGACCCCTCTCATCTCCCTGAACTGTCCAGGAGTCACTGTCTCAGGGATTTCTGCTAGTGAGAGCGGCTGCTGAGGCCATAGCAGACAAAGCCTTATCATCTGCATCGTGACCACAAACAATCCTCCCCCTTTGTGGTGACTTAGGGGTACTTCACACACAGCGAGATCACTACTGAGATCACTGCTGAGTCATGTTTTTTGTGACCTCATTAGCGATCTCGCTGTGTGTGACACTGAGCAGCGATCTGGCCCCTGCTGTGAGATCGCTGCTCGTTACACACAGCCCTGGTTCGTTTTTTTATTGTTGCTCTCCCTCTGATAAGCACACATCGCTGTGTGTGACAGCGAGAGAGCAACAATCCTGAATGTGAAGGGAGCAGGAGCCGGCGACTGACAGCCTGCGGTAAGCTGTAACCAAGGTAAACATCGGGTAACCAAGGTGGTTACCCGATATTTACCTTCTTTACCAGCCTCCGCAGCTCTCACGCTGCCAGTGCCGCCTCCTGCTCCCTGCACATGCTAAGTTAAGCGGTGTGAGCTGGTAACTAAGGTAAACATTGGGTAACCATACCCGATGTTTACCTTAGTTACCAGTGTCCGCAGCTTCCAGACGCCGGCTCCGTGCAAGCTCAGCGTCGCTTGCACGTCGCTGCTGGCTGGGGGCTGGTCACTGGTCGCTGGTGAGATCTGCCTGTTTGACAGCTCACCAGCGACCATGTAGCGATGCAGCAGCGATCCTGACCAGGTCAGATCGCTGGTCGGATCGCTGCTGCATCGCTAAAGTGTGAAGGTAGCCTTATGTGATTGGGTCCTGGAGCTGGTGACTGGAAGAAGGGAAGTGCTGTCCTGCAGAGCTTGTTTGTGACACTGAGGAGCAGATACCAGAAGAGGAGGCTCAAAGCACAGAGCTCTCCTTCAGCACCATTGTTTGAGAAAGACAGTTAGGGTATGTGCGCACTAGGCTTTTTTTCACGCTGCGTTTTTATGTGCATTTTTGTCTCAAAAAACGCACCCGCGGCTAAAAAACGCGACAAAAACGCATGCGTTTTTGCCGCGATTTGGTGCGTTTTTTGCTGCGTTTTTGCTCACTGCGTTTTTAATCAGTGCACAATGCCATTAAAGATTGTTGATAAAAAAAAAAAAAAGGTCTGATGTCATTTCCTTCTTCAAAATGTTCATTGTATGCAGGAGAGCAGACAGCTGCAGAACTAGTGTATGCAGGAGAGCAGACAGCAGCTGCAGAACTACAAGGCTCAGCATCCTCCATTCACTAGTGTATGCAGGAGAGCAGACAGCAGCTGCAGAACTACAAGGCTCAGCAACCTCCATCCAGGACTGTATGCAGTTTTTTGCCCAGAAAGAAAAAAATAATGACATGGGCTTCGCCATATTTTTGTATGCTAGCCGGGTACAGCAGGCAGGTACGGGCTGCCCCCAACCCCCAGCTGCCTATTTGTACCCGGCTGGGAACCAATAATATAGAGAAGCCCTTTTTTTTAATTATTTCATGAATTTCATGAAATAATTAAAAAAAAAAAATGACATGAGCTTCGCCTAATTTTTGAGTCCAGCCGGGTACAACTAGGCAGCTGGGGATTGGAATCCTCAGTGCAGGGTGCCCAAGCTTTCTGGGCACCCCCACTGCGAATTGCAGTCCGCAGCCACCCCAGAAAATGGCGCTTTCATAGAAGCGCCATCTTCTGGCGCTGTATCCAACTCTTCCAGCTGCCCTGATGCCGGGTGGCTAGCTGGGTAATAATGGAGTTAGGGCTAGCTGTATATTATCAGCTAGCCCTAAGCCCGAAATTCATGGTGTCACGCCAATATTAGACATGGCCACCATGAATTTCTAGTAATGATGAAAAAAAAAAAACACAAACACACAGAAAAATATTTTTATTAGAAATAAAACACAACACAATTAGTGACTCCATCTTTATTGAAATAAAGAACCCCCCTCCGCAGTAATCCTGGGTCAAGGGTCCCGCGCCGTCCAATCCGGATCCAATATCATCTGATCGGTTTGCTGGAAGGCAAAGCGATCAGATGATGTGTCAGGTTAAACTACGTGAATCACATCACACATCAGCTGATTGTATAAAAGCCGATTATACAATCAGCTGATGCATCAGTAGAAAAAAAAAATAATACTCACTTATGTGCTGTGCTGATTACCGGCAGCTCCTGGAGCGATCGATTGGACAGGAGTCTGATCCTGTCCGATCGCTGCAGGAGCTGCCGGTAATCAGCTGATGAAGTGCCCTGATGGCAGGATCAGCTGATAGCCGGCCGGGCGCGAAAAAGCCGACGAGACTACGATCAGCTGATGCGTCAGGTGACTGCATCAGGTGATCCACCGCCAGGTCCTGCAAGCAAGGTCCTGCCCCAGGGAGACTGCACACAGCCAGAGCGGCGGTACCGAGACAGGGGCTGGGAGCGGGCATGGCACCGGGACCCTGCAGACAGGTGAGTATAAATGACATTTTTTTTTTTCTACTGTTCACTTTGGTTTTCGCCGCTGCCTCCCCCTCCCGCCCAGACATGGCGCCGCACGGAGCTGACATGGCACCGGACGGGAGGTGGAGGCAGCGGTGACGGTACCGGGAGGATTCATGCTTCTGTGTTTACCAACAGAAGGAATCCTCTTCCTGTACACGTCACTGTAGTACCCACCCCTTGCGTTTATAGCTGCGTTTTTAGTCATAGAAACGCGGCTATATGCGTTTTTCATTGCGTTGTTGAACATCTCATTGAACTCAATGGGTGAAAAACGCAGTGAAAAACGCAGAAATAATTGACATGCTGCATTTTTGTGGTCACCACAAAAACGCAGCTACAAAAAAACGCTGTGTGCGGACAGCACTTATGAAAACCCATAGACATTGCTGGGGAAGCAATGTCACTGCGTTTTCAGCACAAAAACTCGTTAAAAAACGCCGCTAAAAACGCGGCAAAAACGCCTAGTGCGCACAAGGCCTTAAGTGCACGGGTGGTGGTTGGGGCTGTGGGGTGCCTGGGGCTAGAGAAACACCATAAATTAACAGGGTCAGACATAAGAGTCACTTTTGAGTCAGGGGAGTGAAGACCTGCAGCAACTGCATAAAGAGAATTGGGGTTGCAGGCATACACCTCCCACCCTTTTCCTCCTGTCAGCAGCTTAAACAAATATTAACCAAATAAGGTCCAGTACTCAGTGACTCTTAAAGGGGACACACCTGATTATATTGTGAAGGGAAAACGATCTACATCCTAGCAAGTAGGTCATAAGAAGAAGATATCCCCTTACATAGATCTCTTTACTGCTTGTCTCAGGAAGCCTGGTCACTGAACATACCCCCTGGGACACCAGGGTCATACATACACCAGAACCAAGCACCTAACTAAAACGGACAAGCAGGTACTGGGTCTTAGAAGAATGCAATAAATCAATCAATCTCTCTGCTACCTGGGAGAACCCCAGCTAGACCTACAGATGAACAGGATAAAACATGGTTAAGTTTGGCCATAAATCCGCATCAACAGAGGTATATCACGCATCCAAACCCCACAAGAAAGAGATGGATAAATTTGTTAACAAGCAACAGAAAAATAAACAACAAACAGAGCAGAGCAAAGGAGGACAACATACACCTGACCACAATTCAGATGTCTCTGACACAGAAGCAGAACTGCTTGATAGCCCAGACAAGCCAATCTCCAGGGCATTTATTACCAGAATACTCAAAACAGCCTTAGAACCTCTGGCAAAAGATCTATCTGACATTAAAAGAGACATTCACCAACTGGGTCACAGAGTGGAGGAGCTGGAGCAGCCTCAGACAGCCATCATATCCCATACCCAAGAGCTGGAAGCCAACCTTCATATACATGATGATCACATCTATAAAATATATGCCGCAATGAAGTACCTGGAAAACCGGAACAGACGCAACAATCTCCGGATATGGGGTCTTCCGGAAACGGTAATCACGGAGGACATCTCTAAAACACTAACTGCCCTCTTCTCAAACTATTTGGATGCTGAAGAAAAACATCAGTTAATCATAGAGAGGGCACACAGAGCACTACGCCCAAAACCCAATCCCACCGATCCTCCCAGAGATGTTATCTGCCGAATTCTAGATTTCCGCCTTGAGGACAAAATCTTCCAAAAAGCCAGATCAGACCCTAACATCCAACATGAAGGATCTAACATTGCACTCTTCCAAGACATAGCCCCTTCTACATTAGCCAAGAGGCGCCTCCTTAAACCTCCCACGGACGAACTGAAGAAACAGCAATTCCAATTCCGTTGGCTGTTCCCCTTCAGTATTTTGGTCTCGGCCAAGGGGAAGAAGTTCACTGCAAGATATCCCAAGGACTTCTCCAACCTTTGCGCGGAACTGGACATCCCACCAGGATCTACTCCAGATCTGAATCTCCTCCAATCTGCTCTACATCTTCCACCACTCCCCACACAGCAGCCATGGGAAACCGTGGAATATCCGAAAAGACAATGCCCCAGACGAAGACCTACCAGGCCACCTCTGTCTGAAACCAGACACGAGGCTGTTTGACGGAAGGCGCCTTTTCCATCTGAATAAAGACTGCATATGTGATGAGTATACCTCTGACAAATTTGAATATTTGCCCTGTTGCCTCTTGGTCTCTCCCTCTTATCCTACAGATTTAAAATGTTTTTCATTTAGGTTGAACTTCTGCATATATTGTTGTATTTAATTATTGGGTTCTCCCTGGCAGGCCAAAATTGTCCGCTTATTTGAATGAACCCCAAGAAATCCCCCATGGTTACGGTTCACAAGGACAAGACTGCTATACACACTATTCTCCTGTCCTTCTATGTCACTCCTTCCCCCCTCTACACCCCTTCTCTTAATACTCTCTCTTTTGCCTTTCTCTGTGTATCACTTTTACATTGGCTCAAGATCCAAGGTGGGAGTGGGTTGAGCTGGGCATCCACACAGTTTAACTATGGCTAAACAACACAGCCTGCTGACACTCGCCTCTTACAATGTAAAAGGCCTTAACTCTCCCGTCAAGCGCTCACAAATTCTAGCCCACCTCAAAAAAAGAAAAGATAGACATACTTCTGCTACAAGAAACGCACTTAATGCTAGAGAAGTCACTGAACTTTGATAAAGCATTTTACAACACATGGTTCCACTCATACTCAACTACGAAAAAAGCCAGGGGAGTAGCCATTGCCTTCTCAAAACACACACCCTTTCAATTGCTGGATACCTTTTCAGACAATATGGGCCGATTTGTATTTATCAAAGGGAAAATAGCACATACACTAGTAACAATAGGAAATATCTACGCCCCGAACACTAAGCAGGATGTCTGGATATCGAAGGTTTTGAAGGAAGCTAAACATTTTATTGAGGGTACGTTCATCCTTGGAGGTGATATAAATGTGGCCCTTAATCCGGAACTTGATTCCTCCACAAACAGACCCTCTATTCCTAAAAAGGCGCTGATGCATATACATAAATCCTTGCATTCGGCCCAACTGGTCGATGCCTGCAGACACCTCCACCCAACAGAAAGATTACTCTCATTACGCACCTGCACAAAATTCATATGGCCGAATTGACTACATATTTGTTCCTTTCTTAGCTCTTTCCACGATACAACATGCCAAACTTATTACTAGCGTCCACTCAGACCATTCTATCTTAAAACTGGGAATCACACTTGGGGAGAGGGTCCGGAACAGGACATGGAGACTAAATGAATCTCTCTTGTCTCAATCTCAGTATAAGACACGTGTTACGAAAGCCCTGAAAAATTACTTTGATATTAACTCTCAAGATACAGTCCCTTTTCCTACAGTGTGGGAAGCGCACAAGGCAGTAATACGCAGAGAGTTTATCTCCATATCCTCGTTCTTAAATAAATCCAGAAAAGATGAGGTGGCATCATTGTATTCCGAGATACAAAAAATGGAACTGCAACATAAAACCTCTCAGTCACCAAACATCCTCAGTCCCTTAACACAAGACAAAGGCTCAGAGATATCTTAACCCCTTCCTGACCTTTGACGCACCATATGAGTCATGAAACCCTGTGCCTTCCCGACCTTTGACGCACCGTATGCGTCATGGCTGGTTTCCGTTCCTGCAGCGCTGGTGACCGGGTTCACTGAAATCTCACCAGCGCTGCAGGTACATAAGGACTTGTAGTTGAGCCCAGGGGGGGGGTGGCTTTTTTCCCCCGTGGCTACGATCGGTCTGATTGGCTGTTGAAAGTGTCACTTTCACATTCAATCACAACGATTGTAATATTTCACCAATGAAACTTGGTGAAATACTACAATCCAGCCATGGCTGAAGATGGAATATCATCAGCCATTGGCTGCAGCAGGGATAACTCTGTGAAATCCCCCCCCCCTGATCTGATTGGAGCTAGCGTCCATGTGACGCTATCCCTCCAATCAGATGTGGAGGAGCTGTGTGACCGGTGAGTGCCCTCCCCCTTCAGGCCTCATCCTGACGGTGGACGGCGATACTGAAGATGAGGGTCCCCTGCTGCCACTGCCACCGCGATGTGCCGCCTCCGATCGCCATCTGCTGCCACCGATTGCCATCACGTAAGTTTCTCTCCCTTCTGTGCTGTCTTCCCCTCCCTTCTGTGCTGTTCTGCGCTCCCCTTTGTTGTCTTCCGTTCCCCCCTGTCCTCTGCTCCCCCCGCCATCCGATTCTACCCACCCCCAACCCACACCGACCTCCGCTGCCTTCCCCGACCTCTGCTCCCTGTGATCACTCACCGCCGGTGCCCTGCTTCTGACACCCGGCTGGTGTGAGTGACTGACTGCTGCTGCCAGTGATCAATCCCCCGCCCTGATCACTGGGCATCAGGAGGGTGCGATTGTCATCCGCCTGCGGCCCTGCGATTGCCCCCTTTGCGCCCCTGCGATTGCGCCCCCTGCGTCCTTGTGATTGCTTCCCCCTGCGTCCCTGTGATTGCTCCCCCCTGCGTCCCTGCGATTGCGTCCCTGCAATTGCGCCCCCTGTGTTCCTGCGATTGCATCCCTGCGATTGCACCCCCCTGCATTCCTGTGATTGCGTCCCTGCGATTGTGTCCCTGCGATTGCATCCCTCTGCGTCCCTGCGATTGCGTCCCTCTGCGTCCCTGCGATTGTATCCCTGCGATTGCGCTCCCTGCGATTGCACTCCCTGCGTCCCTGCGATTGCGTCCCTGCGATTGTGTCCCTGCGATTGCATCCCCCTGCGTCCCTGTGATTGCGCCCCCTGCGTCCCTGCGATTGCGTCCCTGCGATTGCGTCCCTGCTTTTGCGCCCCGTGTCCCTGCGATTGCGTCCCTGCGATTGCACCCCCCTACATTCCTGTGATTGCGTCCCTGCGATTGTGTCCCTGCGATTGCATCCCTTTGCGTCCCTGCGATTGCGTCCCCCTGCGTCCCTGCGATTGTGTCCCTGCGATTGCGCCCCCTGCGATTGCGTCCCTGCGATTGCGTCTCTGCGATTGTATCCCCCTGCGTCCCTGTGATTGCGCCCCCTGCGTCCCTGCGATTGCGTCCCCTGCGTTCCTGTGATTGCGTCCCTGCGTCCCTGTGATTGCGTCCCTGCGATTGTGTCCCTGCGATTGCATCCCCCTGCGTCCCTGCGATTGAACCCCCTGCGTCCCTGTGATTGCGTCCCTGCGATTGTGTCCCTGCGATTGCATCCCCCTGCGTCCCTGCGATTCCGTCCCTGCGATTGCGTCCCTGATTTTGCGCCCCGAGTCCCTGCGATTGCGTCCCTGCGATTGCACCCCCCTACATTCCTGTGATTGCGTCCCTGCGATTGTGTCCCTGCGATTGCATCCCTTTGCGTCCCTGCGATTGCGTCCCCCTGCGTCCCTGCGATTGTGTCCCTGCAATTGCACCCCCTGCAATTGCGTCCCTGCGATTGCGTCGCTGCGATTGTATCCCCCTGCGTCCCTGTGATTGCACCCCCTGCGTCCCTGCGATTGCGCCCCCTGCGTCCCTGTGATTGCGTCCCTGCGATTGTGTCCCTGCGATTGCATCCCCCTGCGTCCCTGCGATTGCACCCCCTGCGTCCCTGTGATTGCGTCCCTGCGATTGTGTCCCTGCGATTGCATCCCCTGCGTCCCTGTGATTGCGTCCCTGCGATTGTATCCCTCAGCGTCCCTGCGATTGCGTCCCCCTGCGATTGCGTCCCTGCGATTGCACCCCCTGCGTCCCTGTGATTGCGTCCCTGCGATTGTGTCCCTGCGATTGCATCCCCCTGAGTCCCTGTGATTGCGCCCCCTGCGTCCGTGCGATTGTGTCCCTGCGATTGAATCCCCCTGCGTCCCTGTGATTGCGCCCCCTGCGATTGCGTCCCCCTGCGTCCCTGCGATTGCGCCCCCTGTGTCCCTGCGATTGCACCCCCCTGCATTCTTGCGATTGCACCCCCCTGCATTCCTGCGATTGCGCCCCTGCGATTGTGTCCCTGCGATTGCATCCCTCTGCGACCCTTTGATTGCGTCCCCCTGCGTCCCTGTGATTGTGTCCCTGCGATTGCACCCCCTGCGACTGCGTCCCTGCGATTGCGCCCTACTGCGATTCTGCTCCTCCTGCGATTGCGCTCCTCCTGCGCCCCTGCGCGCACCTGCGACTGCGCTCCCCTGCGATTGCATCCCCCTGCATCCCTGCAATTGCGTCCCCCTGCGCCCCTGTGATTACGCCCCTGTGATTATGCGTCCCTGCGATTGCGCCCCTGTGATTATGCGTCCCCCTGTGCCCCGATAATTACATCCCTGTGATTGCGTCCCTGTGATTACGTCCCCTGTGATTGCGTCCGCCTGAGGCCCGGAGATTGCGCCCCAGTGATTACGGCCCCTGCTGGCTCCTGCATCTCCTCAGCCCCCTCCTGCAGTAGAAAGTTTCACCAAACACTTGCACAGACACACGCACACTAAAATAAAGTTTAGGGTTTGGGGTTTTTTTGCACACACACACACAAATGTCCTGCTCGTCCCTCCGTAGCTGATAGTGAGGGAGAGGGTCCCACTTTTCTCTATTTCTCCCACTGTTCCTCCTCCAGTGACACAGACTCTACGTCGCAGGACAAGAAATCATCCGGAGGCCGGGAGGAGAAGAAGCCGGAGGCCGGGAGGAGAGCCGGAGGCCATGGAGGAAGACCCACACTAAAGTGTGAGTAACCCCCAACCTAGCGCTAGTGCACTAAACCACACACACCAAACTGACGTACATTACACCACACTAACCTGAAATACACTACGTCAGGTTGGTATGCAGTGTAGTGTAGGTGAGGTTGATGTGTGTGGTGTAGTGTATGTCAGGTTGGTATGTGTGGTGTAGTATACACCACACACACCATCCTGACATACACCACACACCAACCTAACATACACTAAGTCAGGTTGGTGTGTGGGGTGTAGTGTATGTTAGTTTGGTGTGGGGTGCAGTGTACGTCAGGTTGATGTGTGTGTGTGTGTGGTAAACACCACACACACCAACCTGATGTATACTACACTACACACACACACACACACCAACCTGACATACACTACATATTCTCCATACGCCACATGGTGTCCGTAAATAATTGGAGCTAATTTTCAATTCAAATTGTTAGCAGACACCATGTCGCGTATGGAGAGCCCCTGTGTGCCTACACATTGGTGCTCCCCCAGAAGTGACCCCATTTTGGAAACTAGACCTCCCAAGGAACTTATCTAGATGCATAGTGAGTACTTTGAACCTCCAGGTGCTTCATAAATTGATCCGTAAAAATGAAAAAAAGAGAATTTTGTTTACTTACCGTAAATTCTTTTTCTTATAGTTCCGACATGGGAGACCCAGACCATGGGTGTATAGCTTCTGCCTCCGGAGGACACACAAAGTACTACACTAAAAAGTGTAGCTCCTCCCTCCGAGCATATACACCCCCTGGATGACCAAATCGAGCCAGTTTAGTGCAAAAGCTGAAGGAGGACATCCACCCACAAGTAGAGATAGAGTAAAACCCGGAATAACCGGAACCTCTGTCTACAACAACAGCCGGTGAAAACACACGGAACAAGAACTGCTAACAGGCAACAGGGAGGGTGCTGGGTCTCCCATGTCGGAACTATAAGAAAAAGAATTTACGGTAAGTAAACAAAATTCTCTTTTTCTTCATCGTTCCTTATGGGAGACCCAGACCATGGGACGTCTCAAAGCAGTCCATGGGTGGGAAATAAACAGAAAACTGAGAAGTAGGCAAAACCTAACTTCACAAATGGGCGACAGCCGCCTGAAGGATGCGTCTGCCCAAGCTCGCATCTGCCGAAGCATGAGCATGCACTTGGTAGTGCTTCGAAAAGGTGTGCAGACTAGACCAAGTGGCAGCCTGACAGACCTGCTGAGCCGTAGCCTGGTGCCTGAAAGCCCAAGAGGCACCGACAGCTCTGGTCGAGTGCGCCTTAATCCCCGGCGGGGGAGGCACCTGAGTACATTGGTAGGCATCGGATATGGCCGACCTAATCCAACGAGCTAGGGTCGGTTTAGAAGCCGAGAGACCCTTGCGCTGACCTGTGGTCAGCACAAAAAGAGAGGTGCACCGCCTAAGAGCAGCGGTGCGTGACACATAGATCCGGAGCGCCCGCACCAAATCTAAAGTATGCAACGCTTTCTCAAAGCGATGCACAGGGGCCGGACAAAGGGAAGGCAATGAAATGTCCTGGTTAAGGTGGAAAGGAGACACCACCTTAGGGAGAAAGTCCGGAGTCGGACGGAGAACCACCTTGTCTTGGTTAAAAACCAAAAAGGGTGACTCCAAAGAGAGCGCAGCCAAATCAGAGACTCTCCTGAGAGAAGTTATGGCCACCAGAAAGACCACTTTCTGTGAAAGTCGAAACAAAGAAACCTCCCTAAGAGGCTCAAAGGGGGGTTTCTGTAAGGCCGTGAGGACCAGATTAAGGTCCCAGGGATCCAAAGGCCGCCGATAAGGAGGAATGATGTGAGATGCGCCCTGCATGAAGGTGCGCACCTGGGCCAGTCGGGCGATACGCCGCTGGAACAACACTGACAGAGCCGAGACCTGTCCCTTGAGGGAATTGTGGGATAGTCCTAGCTGCAGACCGGACTGTAGAAAGGACAGGATGGTCGGCAAGGAAAAAGGCCAAGGAGCATGGCCGGAAGAGCGACACCAGGACAGGAAAATTCTCCAAGTCCTGTGGTAAATCCTGGCCGAGGAAGACTTCCGAGCCCGAGTCATAGTGGAGATGACCTCGGAAGGAATGCCTGAAGCCGTCAGGATCCAGGACTCAAGAGCCACGCCGTCAATCTGAGAGCCGCAGAATTCTGGCGGAAAAACGGACCTTGTGAGAGAAGGTCTGGGCGGTCCGGGAGATGCCACGGCACCTCTACGGACAGACGGAGCAGGTTTGGGTACCAAGCTCGCCTGGGCCAGTCTGGAGCAATGATTATGACCCGACGGCCCTCCATTCTGATCTTGCGCAGGACTCTGGGCAAGAGAGCTAGAGGGGGAAACACGTAGGCCAGACGGAACTGGGACCAATCCTGAACCAGCGCGTCCGCTGCCAAGGCCTGAGGATCGTGGGAGCGAGCCACATAAACCGGGACCTTGTTGTTGTGCCGGGATGCCATGAGATCCACTTCCGGAGTGCCCCACTTGCAGCAGATTGACCGGAACACTGCCGGATGCAGGGCCCACTCGCCGCTGTCCACGGTTTGACGGCTGAGATAATCTGCCTCCCAGTTTTCTACGCCTGGGATGTGGACTGTGGATATGGTGGACTTGGAGTCCTCCGTCCACTGAAGGATACGTTGAACCTCCAACATTGCTAGGCGGCTGCGAGTCCCGCCCTGGTGATTGATGTCGGCAACTGCTGTCGCGTTGTCTGACTGGACTCGAATGTGCTTGCCCGCCAACAGGTGGTGAAAGGCTACGAGAGCTAGGGGCACAGCTCTGATTTCCAGCACATTGATCGAGAGGGCTGATTCGGACGGAGTCCAAGTGCCCTGTGCTCGGTGGCGGAGAAACACTGCTCCCCAGCCGGATAGACTGGCATCCGTGGTGAGAATCACCCAGGACGGGATCAGAAAGGAGCGTCCCTGGGATAGAGAGAGGGGCCGAAGCCACCACTGAAGAGAGCTCCTGGTCTGTGGCGACAGAGCCACTAGCCTGTGCAAGGAAGAGGTCCCCTTGTCCCAACAGCGGAGAATGTCCAGCTGCAGGGGACGCAGATGGAACTGGGCAAAGGGAACCGCTTCCATTGACGCCACCATCTGACCCAGCACCTGCATGAGGTGCCTGATGGAATGACGGCGGGGCCTCAACAGAGAGCGCACCGCCAGATGAAGGGACTGCTGTTTGACTAAGGGCAGCTTCACAAGTGCCGGCAGAGTCTCGAATTGCATCCCTAGGTACGTAAGTTTCTGGGTCGGGGACAGAGTGGACTTGGGCAGATTGACAAGCCACCCGAATTGAGCAAGCGTGGCGAGAGTGAGCGAGACACTCCGCTGCCAGTCTGCACTGGATGAAGCCTTGACTAGAAGGTCGTCCAGGTAAGGAATCACTGCCAACCCCTGGAGGTGCAGAACCGCAACCACTGCTGCCATGACCTTGGTGAATACTCGAGGGGCCGTGGCTAACCCGAAGGGGAGAGCCACGAATTGGAAATGTTCCTCTCCGATTGCAAAACGTAGCCAACGCTGGTGTGAAACTGCAATTGGCACATGCAAATAGGCATCTCTGATGTCGATGGATGCTAGAAAATCTCCTTGGGTCATTGAGGCAATGACTGATCGCAGAGATTCCATGCGAAAGTGCCGCACCTGAACATGCTTGTTGAGAAGCTTGAGATCCAGGATGGGCCGGAAGGAAGCGTCCTTCTTGGGGACTAGGAAGAGATTTGAGTAGAAACCTCTGAACCGTTCCCGGGCGGGAACCGGTACAATTACTCCGTTGGCCTGCAAGGATGCCACGGCCTGAGAGAAGGCGGCGGCTTTGGAGGAGGGGGGAGTGGACAGAAAAAATCTGTTTGGCGGGCTGGAAGAGAATTCTATCCTGTAGCCGTGGGAGATGATATCCCGCACCCACTGATCGGAGACGTGTTGAAACCACACGTCGCCAAAGTGGGAGAGCCTGCCACCGACCAAGGACGTTGCTGGCGCGGCCAGATAGTCAAGAGGAGGCTGCCTTAGTGGCAGCGGCTCCTCCGTTCTTCTGAGGACGCGGCTTCGTGCGCCAGCTGGGTTTTCGATCCTTGGCTGAGTTAGTGGACGAGGCTGAGGGCTTAGAGGATGACCAGTTAGAGGAACAAAAGGAACGAAACCTCGACTGGTTCCTGCCCTGGACAGGTTTCCTGGTGTTAGTTTGTGGCAAGGAAGTACTCTTCCCGCCAGTAGCTTCCTTAATAATTTCATCCAGTTGTTCACCGAACAGCCGGGACCCAGCAAAAGGGAGCCCAGCAAGGTACTTCTTGGAAGAAGCGTCTGCTTTCCACTCTCGAAGCCACAAGATCCTGCGGATCGCGAGGGAATTAGCGGAAGCCACCGCCGTGCGGTGAGAAGCCTCCAGAATGGCAGACATGGCATAGGATGAAAAAGCCGAAGCCTGGGAAGTTAAGGCAACCATTTCGGGCATAGAGTCCCTGGTGAGAGAATGCATCTCTGCCAGAGAAGCAGAGACGGCCTTAAGAGCCCACACTGCTGCAAAAGACGGGGAGAACGAGGCCCCTGCCGCTTCATATACAGATTTGGCCAGAAGGTCAACCTGGCGGTCAGTGGAATCCTTAAGTGAGGTGCCATCCGCCACAGATACAACTGTCCGGGCTGAGATTCTAGACACCGGAGGATCTACCTTTGGTGAATGAGCCCACTCCTTGACCACCTCTGGTGGAAAGGGAAAACGGTCATCAGAACTACGCTTTGGAAAGCGTTTGTCAGGACAGGCCCTGGGTTTGGTCACAGTGGCCTGAAAACTGGAGTGGTTAAAAAACATACTCCTTGCTCTCTTAGGTGAGGTAAACTGGTGTTTTTCTACCAGAGAGGCTTGTTCCTCTGACACTGGTGGATTGAGGTCCAGTACGGAATTAATGGACGCAATCAAATCACTAACATCTGCATCACCTTCGGTTAGATCAATGGGGTACATAGAGGTAGCGTCCGAGCCCAGAGTAAAGGCATCCTCCTCGCCCTGCGATTCAGCTCGTGAATCAGAGCCGTGGGACAAGGAAGGAGAAGAGTCCCTGCGTCTCCGTTTAGGAGGACGGGGTCTGGGAACAGATGAAAAATCCTCTGTGAGCTCTGCAGAGCGAGTTGGAGCAGCAGAGGCGCCCTGAGAAGGGGGCTGATGCATGGTCAGCAGAGTCCGGGACAGCTGTCCCATGGAGTCGGCAAAGGACTGGGAGATAGCTTTAGAAAACGATGCTACCCAAGCCGGGGGTTCAGCCACCGGGGCTGGAGCAGCCGGAGGGACCCCTGGGGAGACTCCAGGCTGAGGCACCACCATGTTAGAGCAGGTATCACAATGTGTATATGTGCTCGGTTCAGGCAGTATGAGCTTACATGCAGTGCATATAGAGTAAAGCCTTGCAGCCTTGCTCCTAGTGAGAGACATGCTGCTGAGGTGGAGGCTCTGTAGTAAAGAACACACTCCTTCAGAATGACCCCCAGAGAGTGTATAAGAAAGTCCACAACCAGAGGTTGTGGCTTACCAGACCGTTTTGTGTGCCCTCCGGATTCCACAGCTTGGACCCCCAGACAGATTGCAAAGCTGCAGCAGCCAGCGCCGATCAGTGTGTGAACGCTGATAAAATGGCGCCGGAGTGAGGAGGGGGGGCGGGGTTTAGTCCAAGAGCGGGAACCGGAGGGCCAAGGAGAAATACAGGGGAGGGAAACATCTCCTCAGAGAGGAGTGTCCTCCCCTGTGCTGAACGGCCGGTGGGCGGCGCCGCACTGTCCCCCTGCATGTCTGACATGCAGGGGCAGTGAAAACGAAAGTAGGCCGCAGCCGAAGCCGGGGCCTAAATTTTTCCATGCGGCCGACGAGCAGGCACCCTCGGCGCGGTTCTCAGGAAAAAAACAGAGAACCGGCCGGAAATCACAGCAAAGTGAAATAACACACTCTCCCCACAATAAATGTACAAGGGACCCCTCAATAACGTCTCAATACTTAGCTTATGAGACGCAGGGCCAGGTCCCTGAGGGATGAGCGCTCCGTCCGGCAGGGTCCTGAAAGGGCTGCGGATGGAGACCGGTCTCCTGCAAAGCAGTGAGAACCGTGATGGCTCCCACTTCAAGCCAGAGCCCGAGGGATGGTGAAGGAGCGCGGCATGTAAGGCTCCAGCCTTGTAAAATCAACCTTAACAGCACCGCCGACACAGTGGGGTGAGAAGGGACATGCCGGGGGTCCAGCTTGGACCCGCTTTTCTTCCAACTCTTTAAAATCAAAAATCAAAAGAGAATGCATGTGTGTGTGACCTCCTGAACACAAAGCATTGAACTGGCTCGATTTGGTCATCCAGGGGGTGTATATGCTCGGAGGGAGGAGCTACACTTTTTAGTGTAGTACTTTGTGTGTCCTCCGGAGGCAGAAGCTATACACCCATGGTCTGGGTCTCCCATAAGGAACGATGAAGAAAGTACTTTTTTTTTTTCACAAATTTTCTTTTAGCCTCAATTTTTTTCATTTTCACATGGGCAACAGGATAAAATGGATCCTAAAATTTGTTGGGCAATTTCTCCTGAGTACATAGATACCTCATATGTGGTCATAAACCACTGTTTGGGTGCACGGCAGGGCTCGGAAGTGAAGGAGCGCCATTTGACTTTTTGAATGGAAAATTAGCTCCAAAAGTCAAATAGCGCTCCTTGCCTTCCGATCCTTGCCGTGCACCCAAACACTTGATTTCCACCACATATGATGTATCTGTGTACTCAGGAGAAATTGCACAATAAATTTTATGGTGTAATTTTTCCTGATACCTTTGTGAAAAAAAAGCTACCTGGTTGAAGTAACAATTTTGTGGTAAAAAAAAATATAAATATTTTCACGGCTCAAAGTTATAAACTTCTGTGAAGCCCCCAGGGGTTCAAAGGGCTCACTAAACCTCTAAAAAAAAATTCCATGATGGGTCTAGTTTCCAAAATGGGGTCACTTGTGCAGGAGTTCCATTGTTTAGGTACCTCAGCGGGTCTCCAAAGGCAACATGGCGTCCCCTTACGATTCCAGACAATTTTGCGTTTGAAAAGCTAAATGGCGCTTCTTGCCTTCCGAGCCTTGCCGTGCACCCAAACACTTGATTTCCACCACATATGAGGTATCTGTGTACTCAGGAGAAATTGCACAATAAATTTTATGGTGTAATTTTTCCTGATACCCTTGTGAAAAAAAAGCTACCTGGTTGAAGTAACAATTTTGTGGTAAAAAAAAATATAAATATTTTCACGGCTCAACGTTATAAAATTCTGTGAAGCCCCCAGAGGTTCAAAGAGCTCACTAAACATCTAAAAAAATTCCATGAGGGGTCTAGTTTCCAAAATGGGGTAACTTGTGCGGGAGCTCCATTGTTTAGGTACCTCATGAAGTCTCCAAACGCAACATGGCGTCCCCTAACGATTCCAGACAATTTTGCGTTTGAAAGGTTAAATGGCGCTTCTTGCCTTCCGAGCCCCGCCGTGCACCCAAACAAGTGATTTCCACCACATATGAGGTATCGGTGTATTCAGGAGAAATTGCACAATAAATTTTATGGTGTAATTTTTCCTGATACCCTTGTGAAAATGCTAAATTTTATGGCTAAAGTAACATTTTTGTGTAAAAAAGTAAATTTTCATTTTTTCCTTCCACATTGCTTTGACTCCTGTGAAGCACCTAAAGGGGTAATAAACTTCTTGGATGTGGTTTTTGAGTAGCCTGAGGGGTGCAGTTTTTAGAATTGGGTCACTTTTGGGTATTTTTTGTCCCTTAGGCCTCTCAAAGTCACTTCAAAAGTGATGTGGTTCCTAAAAAAAGTTTTTTGTAAATTTTGAGAAATTGCTGATGAACTTTGACCCCTTCTAACTTCCTAACAAAAAAAAAATTTGTTTTGAAAATTGCGCTGGTGTAAAGTAAACATGTGGGAAATTTTATTTAGTAACTATTTTGTGTGACATATTTCTCAGATTTATGGGCATAAAATTTCAACTTTTGAAAATTGCGCAATTTTCTAATTTTTCGCCAAATTTCCGAAATTTTCAAAAATGAATGCAAAAAAATATCGGCCTAAATTTACTACTTTCATGAAGTACAATATGTCACAAAAAAACAATGTCAGAATCGCTAGGATCCGTTGAAGCGTTTCAGAGTTATAACCTCATAAAGGGACACTGGTCAGAATTGCGCAAAATGGCGAGGTCAGTAAGGTCAAAATAGGCTGGGGGCTGAAGGGGTTAAACAGTCTGAAAAGTTCTACATGAACTGGAGGAATCGCCTCTTTGGACATGGAGACAAAGTATCTAAAGGTACCGTCACACTAAGCGACGCTCCAGCGATCCCACCAGCAACCTGACCTGGCAGGGATCGCTGGAGCGTCGCTACACGGGTTGCTGGTGAGCTGTCAAACAGGCAGATCTCACCAGTGACCAGCCTCCAGCGCTACGTGGAAGCGATGCTGCGCTTGGTAACTGTTAAAAAATATACTCTTAAATATATTTTTCTTCAAATACGGCGCATGAATGAAAAGACCTCAAAAATGTAAAAAATAAATGTATTTTATCTATTTAAAAATGGTTGCCAGGGTTCAGTTACAGAAAGGAAAAAAATAATATACTTTGATAGCTTATGTAAAAAGAGTTCATTTAGTCCATACTGAACAATGGGAAGTCTTTACCCATCTCTCTTTGGCTCCTGAACGGCAATGCAGGGGATGTCATCTCAGCGTGTCATATCTTGCAGCACTGGAGTCTTCTCACAGCAGGCAGTGTGGAGAGCGCCCCGTAGCCCCCTCCATCGTGTATTATATACCAGCTGCTCAGTCCATATAGGGCATTCTAGTGTAATACAGTTGAATATAGTTCCATATTACGTAACCTTCTGGAAACTTCGGAAAGCTTCGGGAAGGATTTAAATATATCCCTCCATCATGCTCAGCACTCAAGTATATTCAATATGGGCATATTTACCCTTATAAACTTTATTAATAACCTATGCCCTCCAACATAAACAGAACTATGAACGTATATGTCTTACTATGAAATATTTGATAACTAGATGTATTAATTTTAATCATTTTACAATTCCCCCTTGAAGTGGGTGGAGCAACCCCGAAAATTAATTAATACATCAAGAAAATAACAAATCTTCTTTCCTTATTTGGCAATAACGGATTAATATCAATAATAATGATGAAGAATAATTAATTTGCATTATTCATGTAAGTTCAATAATATAATAATGTGGATTCATGTTATGACAGGCTGTGACTGATCAATCATATAAAAATGTATATAACTATACTTCGCTAGACCTAAAAAGAAATGCAAAAACCAAATCCGGTCACCATATGATGTCCTCTGAGTTGATGTCTTCTTATCTCCGATGTAATCCGGCATAAACACAGTCTCTTAGAAATAAATCCTTTGATAAAAATGAATGGTTACCAATTCATACAGTCCCATATTGCGTTTATCATTGTTAGATCAAAGTCCATAAACTTTATTTTTTATTGCAAAGTCCATAGCCAATGTTGATAAACCACAGTTCATGAGTGTAGATGAATAGCAGAAGTCTTTGATGTCTGTGCAGTGTGATTTACACTAGTCACCTTTCATGCTGCCTGTTGTCAAATAACCCAGGAACAGATGTTAAGACGTTCTTGGACAGCACGACAGGGGTTAACTTTAACACGTCATTGCTTTTCTTAGTAACTTTAGGGAGGTCTTAATGCACAGACCATGTGTCATTGTCCATCCTTGGACCAAAAGATATTACGTTTCTGAGATGCAAGCACGGTAAGTGTATTTTGTATGTTACACAGTCTTATTTGAGACGTTACCTTTTGGACCTTTTTGCAGAATCCCTTTTAACTTTAGGAAAAATATAAAGTCTTTTTATCTTCTCTAATCTTGATTGAAGACTGATTCATTCCCTAATCTAAATACCAAATATGGCAATAACTATCACTAATAAATGTCACAGCGTATCATAACTCTAATACTATAATACCATGTCATTATTATTATCGTAAAAGTATTAATATAATTGATACTCAGAATGATAAAATACTGCATAATGGTATAGACAATAGTATTTTCTTGTAATGATCTTTTTGTCGTTGGTGCATTACCC
Organism: Anomaloglossus baeobatrachus; assembly: GCF_048569485.1. Taxonomy (NCBI): domain Eukaryota; kingdom Metazoa; phylum Chordata; class Amphibia; order Anura; family Aromobatidae; genus Anomaloglossus; species Anomaloglossus baeobatrachus. The sequence continues at coordinate 572,053,363 of NC_134358.1, forward strand.
TTCCAAACCCATAGGTGGCAATGTGTTGAATGTAACCAAAATATAATATAAAGTATGAAACAATATAATGTGTACCTATAACATGTATCATCTTATAAATATGAAAGGCAACAATGTGGCTTTTAGTTAGATCATTTGTAAATTATAAATCAAAGCAAATAACCTTTTAGAAAAGACTGGATGATACCATCAAAACACAATAATACCCATTATAAATTATTATTGATTAAAAATATAATATATATTATTTGTAAATATAGGTAGGTAAACCTAGATGTACCTCGATCTTCCATCTTTATTACTCTAATTTAATTTATTTGATTTGTCTATTATTTATTAAATAACCTACTATAAGAAAATGTGTAACTATAAGTGATATTTCACCCTTATTGAGTTAACATACTAATATAAAAATAATGTATTACCAGAAAGTAAACAATTGTATATATTGATGAAAAAAGTATCTTTTCTTCCAAAAAATGGAACTTTTCCCTTTTAATATGATTCATATTTAATAAAGTAATATTCTTATATTAGATATTACTGAACTAAATATTGAAGTGTTTTCTCAATTGAGATATTTAAAATCTGAAGAAAAAAATAAAATTATAGAATTAAGATTTTAATTAAAAATGTGAATATTAAAATAATTAATATAAAAAATAGGAATAAAAAGAAAAATGAAAATCGGAATAAAAATAAAACTTGAAATAAAAATAAGGCCTTCTATGTATATAACACCTATGTCTTTAATAATACATAACCTTAATGTTACCAGATAACCTTAATATTACCAGTATCTTATAAAATTACCAAACCTATCAATAACCAATAAAAATAATTAAGTCATGTAACCTTGCAAATAATACACTTCTCTTAGTATATAAATGCATTATGATGTACTTCAAATATATTTTTTTATTCCCAATTCTTCCTTTGTACTTGAAATATTAATTATTAAAGTATCCTGTAAACACATATATTTATCAAATATAAATGTGTGTGATTGAGACCAAACCTCCCCCTTTCAATATCATGAAATATGATATTATAAAAATTAATATGTTTAGATTAAATTAAATTAAAATTTGTGTGGTATATCTTCAAGACCATATTATAAATATCACTTCCATATTTGAAAAGAAAAAATGATTACCAATCTGTGTATCAGTAAAAGAAGAGACTAACACAAAAAGATATAAGAAAATCAAAACGTTATAACCTTATTCTAGAATGTAACTCTTCAGAATAAACCCTTAATAAAAAATCCTAATATCTCTATACTAAAGAAATGTCTAAGAATAAGATATATATATCCGGTATAAATTCCTTCATTTATACTTATGTACTATAACTTATTATCTAATATTATACATACATATTATAACCTCTAAGTTAAAACATAAATTCTCTTTTTTTTTTTTTTTCTCTCTCTCTCTGGATCCAAATACTTTGACTTTAGCAGCTGCTCAAACAATCAATCATTCATTGACACATCTATGCACACAAGACTGCCATGGTCTTTAACATACACTTCTACATAGAAGCTGACAAACACATATCCTTTTTTTTCAATATTCTATGCGCATTTCAAAAATTATGTTACTAATTTGAAGTACTTCTCGAAAAAACAAATTCCAATGTATTACACACTGTACATATGACCATGGAACAAACATTTATTTTTAGCTTTAGTACCAAGTCATGCTCTGGTTACGTGCAAGGAACACCATTCCAAAACAGCAAGCAGTTTTACTACACTTCCAAAGCTCAGATTACATTTCTAATAACTCTAAAGGAGATATATATATTCATAAAAAAAAACCGTTCAAGTATACTTCTCTGACCATTGGTACCTGAGAAAATAATAATTATTATCCAATCATGCTTTCGCGAATTAACCTTACACAAGAAAATATATGTTACCTGATTGAGGACAAGAACATATGTAAAAATAAAAAGTTAATACTTCATCAATCTGTTTTACTGATAAATTCTGAGGGAAATAAAAGAATAAAATTATTATCATATTTATGATAAAAATGAAACACTTAAAATCCGTTACTTTCTCTTATTATTTTATTTTAAATATTATTATTCATATACAGAGATCAAATTATTAATTTATAACATTAAACTATCATTTGACTAAATGAAAATATGACCTTGGTTTACTATCACTACCTTTAATATATATATATATATATATATATATATATATATATATATATATATATATATATATGTGCATAGATTCACTGTATATGAATAAACATATTTATCAAACAATAAAATTAATTTACCCAGAAATCCACTTTATTTAACTGAAGACCATACCTAATTTTTTCTTCAAAGATTCGATTTATTAGATTCCCTTTGAACTTATCGGAATCTCGGAACTTATGTAATTCAAGGTTTTCTCTTATTTGAGAGAAAATGTCTCTCTCTGAAAAACCACCCAGCTGTTGCTGACTATCAAACCCTAATCCAGGGAAAGAGTCTGCACAAGACACCTGTTTCTGTCTTTCAAAGCTTTTACTCATCATTTGTCTGGGATCCTCAATCCCAGTGATCGATCCCGTCACTGGTGACAGGGGTTTTTCCTGTGAAAAAAGACTTTTAGATGATAAAAATTGGGGTGGATTGTATGGTTTGTAACACGTATGCATCTTCCTCCGAATTGCATATACCCTGTCACAGAAATATCTGGATCTGGGAGACACTGTTGGTTTTTCACGGAAACTCTCCCTTTTCCGTGTTGGTTTTTCAGAATTAATTAATTTCTGTCTTGATTGACTTTGGCGACTTCTAACAAAATTGATAAATGTCGTACATTCGAATAGGGACTTTTTATTTAATGCCACCGCACAGGCGGCATTATCAAGGAAATTAAATTTCTTGATGAATAAACGTATCATTCCATCCAATCTGACATTTGGAATGACCGCCCTATACAAACGTTCAAAAACGGACATAAATGAGAACGTACTCTCATTCTGTTCAATTTGTAATTCCTTCAACATCTCGTAGTTTGGATCAGATTCATTCCTTGCACAGAAGATGAGATATTTCAGCCTTATGAGATCGTTATCATTTGAACAATCAAATGTCTCATTGTCAGAAGACTTTTTTAATGCCAATTGTCTAAAGAAATGCTGAGGTAACCACATACGGAATAACTGGTTCGTCTCACTATTGGTTAAATTTAACCTCTCGATGGAACTTTCAAATATCTCTGAATTTCTGCAAACATGTATTTTAGGATTATATGCGGGAATTAATTTGCATATGTCCAATAAATTTTTTCTAAGTGTAATCCCTAACTTAGCCTGTTCTATTTTTAGAAACTGATCGTCGCCATTTTCTCTCTCCACGTGTCCTTCTCTGACGGCTTTCTGCCTGTGTCCCATTCTGGCTCCTCCCCCTTCTGGCTTCACTACGTCATTTCCTGCTTCTTTCTCAGTATCTTGAAAGGCACCTTGATTAGGTAACACGTGTCTGTCGCCATTATCAAAATTCTGATTTACAAAATTACAGTCTAAATCATCTGACTGATCATTTACAACATTACAGTCAGAATTCACAATATCACTGACTGACATTCCAAGTTCTAAGCAGTCTTTGGATTTCTCTGTCACTAACTCTCCTGACAATTCAGGTTGTCTATTTCCACCATTTTTACACTTTTCTACGATTAACCTGTGAAAATCATAGACTAAATGACAGACATTTCTGATTTTCTGTTTCTCTCTATTAAAAGACCTTACACATTCTATACGTGAATTCTCAAGTTCACACTCCTCATAAAAGCGTAACCAAATCTCTTCTACATTAGAAATATCTGGATAAGTGAACTGAAGTTTACTTTGCTTAACATATGAAGAGATAAAATCCATTTTCTTACCTGAAATGATCAGATGATCTGATGGATGATCCTGTAAGACTTGATTCACCTTGTTCAACCCGTCCAATACTTCTTATGGACTGACACTATCTTTCTTGCTCAAAAATACGTCAAAAGTTAACTTCTGTGGCTTTATAAAGTCTTTAAAGTTCATTTAAAAAAAACATTCATGCTACTTGACTTATACGTATTTCCTAGGTTCTGCGTGATTTTTTTATAAATTGTCGATTCCTGTCCTTTGCAGGAGATACTTGCGTACTTGAGATACCCCCCTTATGAAGGAACAACAAAAAAAATGCAAAAAAATTACGAATGGGTGGCTCACCAAAATGTTAAAAAATATACTCTTAAATATATTTTTCTTCAAATACGTAAAGGCGCATGAATGAAAAGACCTCAAAAATGTAAAAAATAAATGTATTTTATCTATTTAAAAATGGTTGCCAGGGTTCAGTTACAGAAAGGAAAAAAATAATATACTTTGATAGCTTATGTAAAAAAAGTTCATTTAGTCCATACTGAACAATGGGAAGTCTTTACCCATCTCTCTTTGGCTCCTGAACGGCAATGCAGGGGATGTCATCTCAGCGTGTCATATCTTGCAGCACTGGAGTCTTCTCACAGCAGGCAGTGTGGAGAGCGCCCCGTAGCCCCCTCCATCGTGTATTATATACCAGCTGCTCAGTCCATATAGGGCATTCTAGTGTAACACAGTTGAATATAGTTCCATATTACGTAACCTTCTGGAAACTTCGGAAAGCTTCAGGAAGGATTTAAATATATCCCTCCATCATGCTCAGCACTCAAGTATATTCAATATGGGCATATTTACCCTTATAAACTTTATTAATAACCTATGCCCTCCAACATAAACAGAACTATGAACGTATATGTCTTACTATGAAATATTTGATAACTAGATGTATTAATTTTAATCATTTTACAGTAACTAAGGTAAATATCGGGTAACCAACCCGATATTTACCTTGGTTACCAGCGCACACTGTTGAGCGCTGGCTCCCTGCACTCCTAGCTAGAGTACACACCGGGTTAATAACCCGACCTGTACTCCAGCTACGTGTGCAGGGAGCCGGCACTGGCAGTGTGAGAGCGGCGGACGCTGGTAACGAGCGCGATAGTCCCCGCCCCCGTCGCAGCTGCGATATCCTTGTGATAGCTGCCGTAGCGAACATTATTGCTACGGCAGCTTCACATGGACTCACCTGACCTGCGACGTCGCTCTGGCCGGCGACCCGCCTCCTTATTAAGGGGGCGGGTCGTGTGGCGTCACTGCGACGTCACACGGCAGGCGGCCAATAGGAGCGGAGGGGCAGAGATGAGCGGGATGTAAACATCCCGCCCACCTCCATCCTTCCGCATATCCTACAGGAGCCGTGGTGACGCCGGTAGGAGATGTTCCTCGCTCTTGCGGCTTCATACACAGCGATGTGTGCTGCCGCAGGAGCGAGGAACAACATCGGACCGTCGCGTCAGCGTAATTATGGATTACGCTGACGCTATACCGATGATACGATTACGACGCTTTTGCGCTCGTTAATCGTATCATCTAGGCTTTACACACTACGATGTCGCCTGCGATGCCGGAAGTGCGTCACTTTCAATTTGACCCCACCGACATCGCACCTGCGATGTCGTAGTGTGCAAAGTACCCCTTAGCGCTATTAGGCACTGATGCGGAAAAGGCTTTTGACAGGATCGACTGGATATTCATGAGAGAAACACTACGACACTTCGCCTTTCCTACCCCATTCATAGAGGCAATTTTTCAGATGTATACACACCCGACAGCGGGTATTAGGATAAATAGGGATCTTTCTAGCCCATTCAACATTAACAATGGAACTCGGCAGGGATGCCCGCATTCTCCATCTCTGTTCATCTTAGTGATGGAGACCCTCATTCAACGAATCCGACAGCACCCGGACATAAAAGATGGCTTCTATAGCTGGAACTACACATAAAGCGGCAGCCTTCGCCGACAACCTTCTCCTGTTGACGGAACCCCTCAAAGAATTTCCGGCTATATTGGATATCTTCGAACATTTTGGCTCACTGTCAAATTTCAAAATTAATTTGGACAAATCGGAGGCTTTGGGTATACAGCTCCCTTAAACAACAATGGATACCCTGAGAAATAAATACCCCTTTAAAGTGGCCCCCCAAGTTTATTACCTACCTGGGAATAAAGATATGCTCACATTGGCCTTCTTTAGTCTCTTTAAACTTTTTCCCATTATTAAAATCTTCGTTAAAAGTAATAGCCTCATGGTCAGCCCCATTTGTCTCATGGATGTGATGTAAAAACCTATTAAAAAGCTTTGTGTTACCAAAATTTAGTTATGTATCACAGATGTTACCAATTCAGTTACCACAGACCTTTTTCCATAAAGCTAGAACCCTCTTCATCAACTATATTTGGAAGGGTAGGCGCCCGAGGTTGAATTATAATACCCTAGTACAGACCTGGGCAAGGGGCGGCCCGCGGGCCACATCCGGCCCGCCTACTCTCTGTGACCGGCCCGCCTGGCTTAGGGCGTCCTTGCTGGCCGGTCAGTGATGAGGGCAATCTGACCTATTGTCCGGAACTCCAGGCTCCGGGAGGCCCGTGGTCAGATTGCCCTCATCACACGCTGCGTGCCAGGCAGGGAACAGAGGACAGATCCTGCAGCGCCGCACAGTGTAGGCAGCGGAACGCAGGAATCTGTCCTCTGTTCCCTGCCTGGCAACTTTCTCTGTGACACACACGTGCGCTCTGATGTCGTCAGTATGGTGCGCGTGTGTGTCATTTGAAAAGTTCCCGCCCAGCAGGAGAAGAAGCTGCAGAAGCCGGGGCCCGTACGGAGAGAAGCAGTGGCGGGGCCCCTACAAGAACAGCAGCAGCGGGGCCACTACAAGAACAGCAGCAGCGGGGGCCCGTACAAGAGAAGAAGCATCTCAGCCCGTACGGAGGTACCTGAGGAGGGAGAGGTGAGTAATAACCTGAGCCCCAAACTCACTCAACTTCCTTCAATATGAAAGACTAAAGTTAGCGGTACGGGATCACTTACCAAATGGGCTGCCCCAAAGGGATCTTTCCACTTTTGAATCTATGATTACGCAAACAAAATGGCCTCAGAAAGTCCAGTCTAAATTATATCAAATACTGGTCCTAAATAAGCTCCCGCATAAACGGGCATTCATATCATTATGGGAAAAAAAGATCTAGGCAGGAATTTTACCGAAGGAGATTTGATCCAAATTTATAAGAGATCCTTTGGCCCATCAAATTGCGTGAAGGTACAGGAAAACTCATACAAATTAGTTACCAGATGGTATGTATCACCTTCTCAAACTAGCACATGTTTCCCTTCCTCTTCAGAGTCATGTTGGAGGTGCAATAGAGAACGAGGTACATACTTCCACATTTGGTGGCAGTGCGACCAGTTGCAGCCCTTCTGGGAAAATGTGATTACCTATACCAAGCGGATATGTAAACTGTCCTTTAACCCCCAACCCAGCCTAATCTTCCTGAACTTGGTCAGCTACCCACAAAACACTCCGAACAAAACTCTCCTCATATTCCTACTAGCGGCGGCCAAACTGCTCATCCCACCCCTTTGGCGCTCGACAAGTATACCTACTATCCAAACTTAGATGCGCAAAATCGACCAGTTATATCATATTGAAGAGCTGGCAGCTTTAGCTCATCACTCTCTAGATAAATTTAGACTCATCTGGGCCCCCTGGTTGAAGTTCCGAGAATCCTCCGAGTACTTTGATTTGGTGACGTCTTGACCTGCTCCCACCCCCCTCCCCAGAGCCAGCCATAATATATTTCTTATCTAGATTAAACCCCACTCACACCCCCTGTCTCTCACTATCTTCTTGAAACCATCCTTACTTTTCTTTCCACCCCCCCATCCTACTATTGACATGTTTTACATATGTTCATTTCACTAATGTTGATTATTCACAAAAGTTTATTGTTGATTTCACATGGACTGCAATGGTAAACACACCTGAGGTACTTCCTACAAGGGAAGAAAGGTTATCCAGAACTGTGGACCGAACTTTGGATCTAAATCCTTCCCGCCAGGATTCGAGTGCCTTATATTTTCTCACATTTATTCATTGTTTTAAGTTACGTTATATCAATTTTTTGCTCTGGACAATACTTGGAAGGTGTGCATTGTGTCTCATATGCTAATTTTCACTATAATAAAAAGAATATTGAAAAGAAAAGAAACTCAGAGAGACAGTTACTATCCTGGGAAATGCCTGGGTACTACAGCTAGTGTTTTTATAAAAATGAAAAACGAATAAAAAATGTTTGGGAAAAAAAAATCTGAAAAAAATACAAAAGTTCAAACCTCCTCCCTTTTTCCCCATTAAAAATAAAGACTTTAAAACAACCCTCACATTTCCTATTTCTGCAGTTCTAGAAGTCCGCTCTATCAAAATATAAATGAAATGAGTCCGATCAGTAAAATGCAATACGAGGTAATTAAAGAGAATTGTATATAACACAAAATAGTAGAAGTAAAAACGTCACCTCAGGGCAAGAAACCAAACCTTCCCCAGACCCAGATCCCGAAAATTGGAAACATTACAGGTTTTGGAAAATTCACATTCACACCCACAACTCCACCCTTGCTCCGGTAGCTTCTGTGGTAGAAGGTCCATCCATGTTTCGGTAATATGAGCAATGGTATATGTCTGCAGTTATCATCATCTTCCTGCGGATGGCATCCTTGTACTTAGGAAGAAAGTCCTTATGAGGATAAGTTCCAGTCCATTTGGTATCCCAGGTGTCCATCTCAAGAAGAATGGTTTGTATTCCAAGTTCCACAGCGATTATTTACCAATGTACATTTCTATAGGCCACAAACAGAATTTCCAATTCACGAGCAATAGTTTATAATCGCAACATATAGGGGTTGTATACTTATGCACATTTCAATAGGCCACAAAAGACATTCAATTCAAGAACACCACAGGGGTTATGGGCCCCTGTATCTTCCCAGAGGCTGGAGGCACAATGTCCATGTCACCTGTAGATGAACCTTTACTCCATCAGTAGGACAAGCAGCAATTCCCCACTGGACACATAGCTGCCATCTTGCCCCACAGGTTCTGATATCTGCTCAGTACATGGTTTATCTCACAGCTTATAGACTCAATATGGAGATCAGTGATTCCTATGATACATCCATCCATCCATACATACATCATATGAAAGCCTTGTGTCTAATATATGTTTTCAAAATTTTGTGTTTGTTGCTTATGGCAACAGTGTTCTACGCAAGCGGGGAAAAAATGGCGGAGTCCAATGCGATATTCACAGCAACTGACAGCAGAGGAGGGATAAAATTCTTGTTTCTGCAAAAAAAGTCAGCGAAGGATATTCATGGTGATATGTCGCAGACATTGGGGGATCAATGCCCTTCATATTCCACAGTTAAGAACTGGGTTACCAAATGTAAAACGGGTCACTTCAGCACCAATGATGAGGGACGTCCTGGACGCCCGAGAATGGTTGTTGTTCTGGAGATCGTCGATGCTGCGCACAACCTCATACTGGAGAATCCATGAATTTCAGGTAAAGCAATAGCAGATATTATGGGGATTTCCTGTGAACGTGTTTGTGTCATTATCCATGAATATTTGGACATGAGGAAGCGATCCGCAAAGTGAAACCCCAAATGTTTGACCACAGATTAGAGAAGCATGCGAGTGAAAACTTCCTGCTCCACTTGTCAGCGTTTCCGAAATGATAAGAACTTCCTGGAGCGACCGGTCACTATGGATGAGACCTGGATTTATTTGTATGACCCTGAAAACAAGGAGCAGTCAAAAGAGCGGAGGCGCAGTGGTTCTCCTTATCCAAAGAAGTTCAGAGTGCAAAAATCAGCCACTAATGTGATGGCGTCTGTGTACTGGGATAAGGAGGGTGTGCTACTAGGGGATTACCTTCAAAAGGTTCCACCATCAATGCAAGGTATTACACTGAACTTCTGGATCAATTGAAGGCAGCTCAGAAGACCTAAAGACGCAGCAAGCTTTCCAAAGGAATCTTGGTCCTGCAAGACGCCTCCGCTCACACTACCTTCAAAAGCTACCCCTGTGGTAGGCAGTAGTCCATGGTAGTCAGGCAGAGTCAAAAACCAGGAATTGCAATACAGTAACAAAATCGGCACGCAAAGGTGTAATGAGGAGACAAAGCAGAGGTCAAATCTGGGACTGGCAGCAAGGTACAAAAACGACAGGCAGGAGGGTAGTCAGAACACAATCAAGGTCAGCGCACAGCAATCAAAATACAAACAGCACAGGAACCAGAAATATAGACCATCTCTGGCAGTAGTCAGCAGGCAGGAGGGGGAATAAGAAGGGTGTGGTGTCTTCCCATTGGCTGTAGGTGAATGATGGCAACTTCAGCTGGAAGACACATGCCACCTACAGTCAGCCAGTGGTACTGCAGGTTTTGGATGAGTGGCTCCTTCTCTCAGCAGAGCCACGGGCACAGACTCCTCAACCATTACCAGCACTATCCATGACGGGAACACGGCGTTGCCTGGCGATCAGAGCAGAAGTCGCAGGAGTGGACTCCGGTGGGGACATGACACCGCTGCTGTCTAATTTACCTGTGGTGCTCATCAAAAATAGGCAGGAGCCTACGGAATTTTTGGGAAAAATATATTTATTGAAATAAAACGTCAATACCTATGTACGTACGGTCTGGTGAAAGATCATACTATATGTGTACATAGATACCGTGGCCATGTCTGTGTGTTTGTATATGTATGTGTATTATATATATTTTAAAACAATTTTGGTGTGTGTACAACATACTTACCAATTCTATACCCATGCGGTGATACTATGTCATTTTTTTTTTATACCACGGCATTTTGCAGGGATCTGAAACCCACTTTTCTTACAATTCTACTAAACTTGTAAAATGGTGGAATTTCCTCTTCCTGCTCCTGATCACACCACTTCCTGTGCAAAATGCATGCATTTTTTATGCAAAAACGTACCGAAAAATGCAGGAAAATGCAGTAAAACAAAGCGAAATGAATTAGTTACCTGCGTTTTTCCATATGTTTTTTCATGACTTCACTGAAGTCACTGGGGGAAAAACGCAGGGAAAAACGCACCAAGAATTGACACGCTGCTGCTTTTTCTACATCCAAAACTGCAAGGAAAAAAAAGAAGCAACGTGCGCAGAACACTTCTGAATTCATAGACTTTGCTGGGGAAGGAAAGACATGCAGTTTTGGGCAACAAACTGCACAAAAAACCATGGCAATAACGTAGCATTTGCACAGGGCTCCAGTATTAGACCCATCACCAGCACTGAGTGAGGGGAAATGAGGATATTTAAAGACACCAAGGGAAGTTCTGATGAAAAGCAGCTAAAAAGGTGAGGAACTTTGCAGGGTCATAAAGGATAAGGGATGAAAACCAAGCAGAGGAGATACAGTCATATGAATAAGTTTGGGCACCCCTATTAATGTTAACCTTTTTTCTTTATAACAATTTGGGTTTTTGCTATTTCAGTTTCATATATCTGATGGACTGAGTAATATTTCTGGATTGAAATGAGGTTTATTGTACTAACAGAAAATGTGCAATCCGCATTTAAACAAAATTTGACAGGTGCAAAAGTATGGGCACCTCAACATAAGAGACATTAATATTTGGTAGATCCTTCGTTTGCAAAATTAACAGCCTCTAGTCGCTTCCTGTAGCTTTTAATGAGTTCCTGGATCCTGGATGAAGGTAGATTTGACCATTCCTGTTTACAAAGCAATTTCAGTTCAGTTAAGTTTGATGGTCGTCGAGCATGGACAGCCGCTTCAAATCATCCCACAGATTTTCAATAATATTCAGGTCTGGGGACTGGGATGGCCATTCCAGAAAATTGGAATTGTTCCTCTGCATGAATGCCTGAGTAGATTTGGAGCGGTATTTTGGATCATTGTCTTGCTGAAATATCCATCCCCTGCGTAACTTCAACTTCGTCACTGATTCTTGCACATTATTGTCAAGAATCTGCTGATACTGAGTTGAATCCATGCGACCCTCAACGTTAACAAGATTCCCGGTGCCGGCATTGGCCACACAGCCCCAAAGCATGATGGAACCTCCACCAAATGTTACTGTGGGTAGCAAGTGCTTTTCTTGGAATGCTGTGTTTTTTTGCCTCCATGCATAACGTCTTTTTGTATGACCAAACAACTCAATCTTTGTTTCATCAGTCCACAGGACCTTCTTCCAAAATGTAACTGGCTTGTCCAAATGTGTTTTTGCATACCTCAGGCGACTCTTTGAGGCGTGCTTGCAGAAACGGCTTCTTTCGCATCACTCTCCCACACAGCTTCTCCTTGTGCAACGTGCGCTGTATTGTTGACCGATGCACATTGACACCATCTGCAGCAAGATGAAGCTGCAGGTCTTTGGAGGTGGTCTGTGGATTGTCCTTGACTGCTCTCACCATTCTTCTTCTCTGCCTTTCTGATATTTTTCTTGGCCTGCCACTTCTGGGCTTAACAAGAACTGTACCTGTCAAGAAAAAAAAAAGAGGTTGGCAGCACTCTGCGGTGTCAAAATTCTTGCTTTATTTTCTCTTGCAGACAGGTGAGACAAACATGAGGGAGCAGAGGGAGGAGAGCGCGAGGACGACGGTACAGTTTTGCACCTCTAGGGGTGCTTTCACGGGCCCATACAGAGAAACATGAGTATTAACCACTTAAATAGGGTAATTTTTTAACTCCACGTGTTACATGTTAAAAACAAATTAAAAACACAGAATACAACTCTTTAAACTAGTATAGGAATAAAGTCAGAATACAATTATATTAAATATCATACTGTCCAATTTTCATAACAGGACTAACGATTAAATAACTTACCATCACCTCGATCTCTATTGATATTCAGCATTACTCATTCCCCATATCCCACTCGGCAACAGCATTATAAATATGCACATCAATTAATTTTTAGTGTAGTAAAACAAGGGGAGGGGGGGGAGAATAATGATTTATCACTACGGGTCATGTCATATAAAAGGATATTTCCATTAGCTTGTGAAAGAATCACTTTACAGCAATGGTATCCAACTAATGACTCATCATCATAACTGAACTATTTTTTATGCAATGATATTGCTAGAACAATCTGTTTCTCTTGATCAATGTAAGTATTTTTATTATTATTTTAGTTTTATAGCTAATGATTTTACTAATGATAATCATTAACAAGGAGAAAAAGAAAAACACGGCAAAAAAAGGGGGAGGTGGAAAATTGCCGTGTCTGAACTCGAGTAGAGGGGACCGATGTGAAGCATTGGTTATCATTTTATTTCATGTACGGTCATATAGTCATAATGCAGAGACACATGTACATACATATATACACATACCTCTACATATTCCACATCTGGACATCATTATAAAAAAATGACCAAGTCATTTTTATCGTTGAATCCTATGGGACCCAATGCCTTAGTTTCCATAATCCATCGGGCCTCTCTCCTCAATAGACGCTTATGCGTGTCTCCCCCTGCTGGGGATGGTGTAATTTTTTCCAAACCTGCAAACTGTAGTAGTTTATGATTAGCATTATGTACGTTTTGCATATGTGTAATGAGACGTGTGGCTCTTATACAGTGCCTACAAGTAGTATTCAACCCCCTGCAGATTTAGCAGGTTTCCACATTCGGAATTAACTTGGCATTGTGACATTTGGACTGTAGATCAGCCTGGAAGTGTGAAATGCACTGCAGCAAAAAAGAATGTTATTTCTTTTTTTTTTTTTTTTTAAATTGTGAAAAGTTTATTCAGAGGGTCATTTATTATTCAACCCCTCAAACCACCAGAATTCTGTTTGGTTCCCCTAAAGTATTAAGAAGTATTTCAGGCACAAAGAACAATGAGCTTCACATGTTTGGATTAATTATCTCTTTTTCCAGCCTTTTCTGACTAATTAAGACCCTCCCCAAACTTGTGAACAGCACTCATACTTGGTCAACATGGGAAAGACAAAGGAGCATTCCAAGGCCATCAGAGACAAGATCGTGGAGGGTCACAAGGCTGGCAAGGGGTACAAAACCCTTTCCAAGGAGTTGGGCCTACCTGTCTCCACTGTTGGGAGCATCATCCGGAAGTGGAAGGCTTATGGAACTACTGTTAGCCTTCCACGGCCTGGACAGCCTTTGAAAGTTTCCTCCCGTGACGAGGCCAGGCTTGTCAGAAGAGTCAAAGCTAACCCAAGGACAACAAGGAAGGAGCTCCGGGAAGATCTCATGGCAGTGGGGACATTGGTTTCAGTCAATACCATAAGTAACGTACTCCACCGCAATGGTCTCCGTTCCAGACGAGCCCGTAAGGTACCTTTACTTTCAAAGTGTCATGTCAAGGCTCGTCTACAGTTTGCTCATGATCACTTGGAGGACTCTGAGACAGACTGGTTCAAGGTTCTCTGGTCTGATGAGACCATGATCGAGATCTTTGGTGCCAACCACACACGTGACGTTTGGAGACTGGATGGCACTGCATACGACCCCAAGAATACCATCCCTACAGTCAAGCATGGTGGTGGCAGCATCATGCTGTGGGGTTGTTTCTCAGCCAAGGGGCCTGGCCATCTGGTCTGCATCCATGGGAAGATGGATAGCACGACCTACCTGGAGATTTTGGCCAAGAACCTGCGCTCCTCCATCAAGGATCTTAAGATGGATCGTCATTTCATCTTCCAACAAGACAACGACCCAAAGCACACAGCCAAGAAAACCAAGGCCTGGTTCAAGAGGGAAAAAATCAAGGTGTTGCAGTGGCCTAGTCAGTCTCCTGACCTTAACCCAATTGAAAACTTGTGGAAGGAGCTCAAGATTAAAGTCCATGAGACACCCAAAGAACCTAGATAACTTGGAGAAGATCTGCATGGAGAAGTGGGCCAAGATAACTCCAGAGACCTGTGCCGGACTGATCAGGTCTTATAAAAGACGATTATTAGCTGTAATTGCAAACAAGGGTTATTGCACAAAATATTAAACCTAGGGGTTGAATAATAATTGACCCACACTTTTATGTTGAAAATTTATTAAAATTTAACTGAGCAACATAACTTGTTGGTTTGTAAGATTTATGCATCTGTTAATAAATCCTGCTCTTGTTTGAAGTTTGCAGGCTCTAACTTATTTGCATCTTATCAAACCTGCTAAATCTGCAGGGGGTTGAATACTACTTGTAGGCACTGTACCTGTACTTATAGAATGCGAGTGTTCTCTGAACCTAGTAAAAAGTGGTCTAATGGTTTTTCCTATATAGAAGAAACCGCATGGACATAGGATTACATATACTAGCCATTTTGTGCGGCAGGTGATTAAGTCTTCTACTTTGTACCATTTATCACCAACTTGGATATTTTTACCCGTAAGATGTTGATCGCAGTAGGAGCAATTGCCACATTTAAAGTTTCCTGTGGGGGCTGCCCTCTCAAGCCAAGTTTTTTGCGGAATGTAAAGAAAAAATATTTTTTAGCTCACCTGCTGCCCAGACTGCTGGATCTCCTGGGTGCTCGGCATCCGCTGGTGAGTTCCAACCAGCTACAAGTCAGTAACAATGGAAGGGAATAGGATCCGGCACAGATTCCTTATTTAAGATAAAATCATCTCATTCTTTATTCAAAAAAATATTACTAAAATAACATGAAGACCAAAAGATGGTAGTCACAACATGGGGATGCTTAACGCGTTTCGGACTACAGGTATAAAAACAAGAGAGTCCTTAATCATAAGTATTCCTTATACTTATAGATGATTTTATCTTAAATAAGGAATCTGTGCAGGATCCTATTCCCTTCCATTGTTACTGACTTTTTGCGGAATGTATCTTCTCTTGATTAGAATGTCTCCTATGTTCTTTGACCTGCGATGTGTGATTTGAGGTTTTCTGGCCGCTATCTCCTGTAGATCTTTATCACTTTCAATAATGTGCCAGTGTTTGTTAATCACCGATTTTATTATATGGTCCATAGGGCCAAACTTAAAATTGAACCTAAAGCGCTCTGTTTTTTTCAGTCTGACTTTTTTTACTATTGTCATTACCAGTATTTTTATTTTGCTCCTGTAATGATTTTTCTAGGGCTTTGGAGATGACTTTATGTGGGAAACCCCTCTCTCTTTTAATCTGTTGCTCAACTCGTTTGCTTGTTCTAAGAATCTGTCTTTATTACTATTTAATCTTTTAACTCTTAAGAATTGGGAGTATGGTACTGATTTTTTTATGTGCTCAGGGTGGGCACTGTCAGCCGCAAAACTTTTAACTGCTATCGATTTTCTGTATTGCTCTGTCTTGATATTATCCTGTATTGATTTTTTTTTTTTTTTAACTATATTTTTATTAAAATTTTTTTAATAACATATAACACTGGCATAAACGATTTCAGCATTGAAAATTCAATTAAAAAGCATTACATTGTCCTGTTTGATCATCACAAATTTCATACCAATTTTTAGAATCAATAACCGTAACATGGCAAGGTAAAGCAAAGGAAGGCAGCGACCCCTTAACCCAATATACTTATCATTCCCCCCTATTTAACCCTTATGAACATGGTTATGACACAGAATAAAGAAGTCCCACTCAAAATCAGTTATTTCCTCCTCGCCCAACTTGGTTCCTTTCAGTCATCTTTCCTCCCCCACCTCCAAGTCATCTAATGTATCCTTCAATTTTTCGGTGTGATACCAGACTATGTCCTTGAAAGGTGACATAATCCCGACTATTTCCTCCCGAGTACAATAGGCCAATATGAATTTCTTCCATTTGTTAACCCCTTCAGCCCCAAGCCTATTTTGACCCTAAAGACCAGGCCATTTTTTGCAATTCTGACCAGTGTCACTTTATGAGGTTATAACTCTGGAACGCCTCAGCGGATCCCGGTGATTCTGAGATTGTTTTTTCGTGACATATTGGGCTTCATGTTAGTGGTAAATTTAGGCCGATATTTTTTGCGTTTCTTTGTGAAAAAAACGGAAATTTTGCGAAAATGTTGTAATTTTCAAACTTTTAATTTTTATGCTCTAAAACCAACGAGACATATGACACAAAATAATTAATAAATAACATTTCCCACATGTCTACTTTACATCAGAACAATTTTGGGAAAAAAAAAAAATGTAAGGAAGTTATAGGGGTTCAAAATTTATGAGCAATTTCTCATTTTTACAACAAAATTTACAAAGCCACTTTTTTAGGGACCACATCACATTTGAAGCGATTTTGAAAGGTCTACATGACACAGAACACCCAAAAGTGACACCATTCCAAAAACATCACCCCTCAGGCTACTCAAAACCACATTAAAGAAGGTTATTAACCCTTCAGGTGCTTCACAGTAACTAAAGCAATGTGGAAGGAAAAAATGAACATTTTACTTTTTGCAACAAAAATGTTAATTTAGCCTCAAATATTGCATATTCACAAGGGTAGCAGGATTAAATGAACCCCCAAAATTTGTTGGGCAATTTCTACTGAACACGCAGATACCTTATATGTGGCGAAAAACCACTGTTTGGGCGCACGGCAGGACTCGGAAGGGAAGGAGCGCCATTTGACTTTTTTGAACAGAAAATTAGCTGGAATCGTTAGCCGCACCATGTTGCATTTGGAGAGCCCCTGAGGTGCCGAAACAGTGGAGCTCCCCCACATGTGACCCCATTTTGGAAACTAGACCCCTCATGGAATTTATCTAGATGTTTATTGAGCACTTTGAGCCTCTGGGGGCTTCACAAAAGTTAATAGAGTTGAGCCGTGAGAATAAAAAAAATTTTTTTTACCACAAAATTGTTACTTCAACCAGGTAGCTTTTTTTTTCACAAGGGTATCAGGAAAAATTTCACCATAAAATGTATTGTGCAATTTCTCCTGAGTACACAGACACCTCATATGTGGTGGAAATAAAATGTTTGGGCGCACAGCAGGGCTCGGAAGGCAAGGAGCGTCATTTGACGTTTCAAACGCAAAATTGTCTGGGATAATTAGCGTATTCCATGTTGCGTTTGGAGACCCCCTGAGGTGCCGAAACAGTGGAGCTCCCCCACATGTGACCCCATTTTGGAAACTAGACCCCTCATGGAATTTATCTAGATGTTTAATGAGCACTTTGAGCCTCTGGGGGCTTCACAAAAGTTAATAGAGTTGAGCCGTGAAAATAAAAAAA
The DNA here is from genome assembly GCF_048569485.1 of Anomaloglossus baeobatrachus. Classification (NCBI taxonomy): domain Eukaryota; kingdom Metazoa; phylum Chordata; class Amphibia; order Anura; family Aromobatidae; genus Anomaloglossus; species Anomaloglossus baeobatrachus. The sequence continues at coordinate 572,071,496 of NC_134358.1, forward strand.
TGTTTTTTTACCACAAAATTGTTACTTCAAACAGGTAGCTTTTTTTTCACAAGGGTATCAGGAAAAATTGCACCATAAAATGTATTGTGCAATTTCTCCTGAGTACACAGACACCTCATATGTTGGGGAAATAAAATGTTTGGGCGCACAGCAGGGCTCGGAAGGCAAGGAGCGTCATTTGATGTTTCAAACGCAAAATTGTCTGGGATAATTAGCGTATTCCATGCTGTTTGGAGACCCCCTGAGGTGCCGAAACAGTGGAGCTCCCCCACATGTGACCCCATTTTGGAAACTAGACCCCCATGGCATAGAAAAAAAAAACAGCGGCAGATGGGGGGGGGGGCGGCAGATGGGGCGGCGGCAGATGGGGGGGCAGCAGCATATAAAGGGAGCATCTGTGATTGTGAGACGGCGGCTGGGATAGGGTGGGGGCGGATGGGAGAGGGTGCAGTGGATGCAGGAGCGGCAGAGGATGGGGGGAGGGGGTGATTGGGGGGATGGGTGGGAAGGGGAGTGGGAGGTGAGATTGGGGATAGTTACCCTACGGGATGGATCTAGGCAGCTGGATCACAGGAGATGAAGGAGGCAGCAGATCGGGGAGGGTGAGAGGTGGGGGAGGGAGCGCAGCGCAGATCACGGAGGAGACAGGTGAGCAGAGCACAGATCACGGGGGTGAGAGGTGAGGGAGAGCGGACAGAAGATCACGGGGGTGACAGGTGAGGGAGCATAGATCACGGGGTGACAGGTGAGGGAGCACAGATCACGGGGTGACAGATGAGGGGCACAGATCACGGGGTGACAGATGAGGGAGCACAGATCACGGCGTGACAGGTGAGGGAGCACACATCACGGGGTGACAGGTGAGGGAGCACACATCACGGGGTGACAGGTGAGGGAGCGCACATCACGGCGGTGACAGGGGAGGGAGCGCATATCACGGCGATGACAGGGGAGGGAGCGCACATCACGGCGGTGACAGGGGAGGGAGCGCACATCACGGCGGTGACAGGGGAGGGAGCGCACATCACGGCGGTGACAGGTGAGGGAGCGCACATCACGGCGGTGACAGGGGAGGGAGCACACATCATGGGGGTGACAAGGAGGGGACGAGTAGCCGATCACGGGGGTGAGAGGTGGGGGGGAGCGGGCAGCACATCACGGAGGTGAGGGGGGAGCAGCACATAACAAAGGAGAGGGGGCGCGCAGCATATAACGGAGGGGAGGGGACGGGCAGCACATAACGGAGAGGGGGCGCGCAGCACATAACGGAGGAGAGGGGGCGGTGCCGGGCAGCACATAACGGAGGAGAGGGGGCGGGGCCGGGCAGCACATAACGGAGGAGAGGGGGCGGGGCCTGGCAGCACATAACGGAGAGGGGGCGGGGCCGGACAGCACATAACGGAGGAGGAAGCGGGCAGCCGATCTCGAGTGGAGGGGGCTGGCAGCACATCACGGAGGTGAGGGGACGAGCAGCCGATCACGAGGGAAAGGGTCCGGGCAGCAGATCGGGGGGGACCAGTGGCACTGTGGCAGATGGAGGGCGGCGGCGGCGGAACGGGAGGTGTGGGGGTGAGGGTGCGGGCAGCAGATACGAGGGGTGGGGGTGCGGGCAGCAGATCGGGTGGCAGATCGCGGAGGGCAGCGGCGGATCGGGAGGTGTGGGGGTGAGGGTGCAGGCAGCAGATACGAGGGGTGGGGGTGCGGGCAGCAGATCTGGCGGCAGATCGCGGAGGGCAGCGGCGGATCGGGAGGTGTGGGGGTGAGGGTGCGGGCAGCAGATACGAGGGGTGGGGGTGCGGGTGGCAGATCGCGGAGGGCAGCGGCGGATCGGGAGGTGTGGGGGTAAGGGTGCGGGCAGCAGATACGAGGGGTGGGGGTGCGGGTGGCAGATTGCGGAGGGCAGCGGCGGCAGATCGCAGAGGGCAGCGGCGGCAGCGGATCGGGAGGTGTGGGGGTGAGGAGGCGGGCAGCAGATACGAGGGGTGGGGGTGCGGGTGGCAGATCGCGGGCGGCGGCTGCGGATCGGTAGGCCGGTTTCATACAGTGCAATGGCAGCGCGGCAACTTCCGGGTCCCATGCTCCGGTCTCATAACAGCATGGGACCGGAGCTTGTCACCCTGCCATTGCACTGTGTACACTCACTGTGCTGGCGTGCTGCAGGGACGATGACGGGGGCAGTCACCGGCAACAGGTCCACTGTGATTGGAGACAGCGGTCACAAGGCCGATCTCTCCAATCAGAGCTACTGGAGCTGGGGGAGGGTGATCCAGTGAGGTCACCCAGCTCCAGCCAATGGCCAGTGCTATAGCTGCACTGGCCAGGGCTGGATTTCAATGTTTCAGTCACTTTAAGTGGCTGGAACATTACAGTGGCTGTGATTGGTTGAGCGGCGTTCGTCAGCCAATCACAGCCTCCGTAGGTCCGGGGAGGAGGCACCACCCCTCCTGAGGTCAGGTACAGGTCAGGTACAGGTCCCCTCCTCCCCGAATGTGCGGTTTATGTTAACCGATCGCAGTCAACGGAGGCTCCGGTGCCGCGATTACGCCATGACGGAAAGATCCGTCCTTGGTCGTTAAGGCCCAGGGCACCATGACGGATCTTTCCGTCCATGGTCGTGAAGGGGTTAAAGTGGGCATGGCCTGGCTATGGAGGAGTGAGGACACACTTCATCTCGGCTCCCTAACCTGCCCTGGATAACAGCCAACTACAGCACCCCAGGTCCCTGGCACTGGAATATGAGCCACAGAAAGAGAGGGAGATTGGTCAGGCATCGGTCCTCTGAGGCTCAGACAGCTAGCAGTGGCATACAACATTTTTTCCCCAGGGCCTCAGAAGCTTCCTCCAGACAAGCTCCACCAAATATGGCTGCCAGCCTTCACAGCCACGAGGCAGCATACAGCCTGGGTGAGGCTCCACAGACCCGCAGCAGGTCCACTGATTGCCACCTGCGGTCCCGCAGCGAGGGAATTTCCACCAGGGGATCCGCTCGGTCGGGAGACACAGTAGGAGGTTCAGGTATACCCCAGTCTCTGCCCTCCTTGGACACCCAGCACGGGAATGCAGCCTTTGGAGAAGGTATAAACCTGTCAGCTCCAGTGATCCTCCTTCCCCCACCTCCCCCTTGCAGCGAGGATGAGATCAGTACTCCAGGAGTGGGCCTCAGAGACCCACAGCCCCAGCAGACATGTAACAGCTCCCTGGGGAGCCTTGGTAATGGACCGGACACTGCACAGCCTCGGGACAAACAGCAAAAGCCAGCTCCTGCTACTGTTCCCCTCCTCCACCTCTCTCCTGGCCCTTTACTGTGTACTGCTAATCAGACTCAAAGCAGTTTAGCAGCGTCTACCCCACTTATCCTGGACTCAGAAGTACAAGGTACCAGTGGGGGATGGGAGGGTGAGAGTCTTGGGGAAATGATCCTGATAAATAGCCCTGCTGTTCCCCCTCCCCCTCCAGTGCAGAGTCTCGGGAATCAGAAGCAGGGGGTAACCACTTACACCAGGCCTACAGCCCTAGCAACCACAGCAAGCTGTACTGATGCTGATAATTCATGTGCTTCACCTGTCTTGACTTCCCAGGGGATGGAAGTCCTGTCCGAATTAAAAAACCTCCGAGCCCACATCAATACCATCCCCTCTAGGGAAGACATGGACATGATTGTAGCAAGGCTTGAAAAATCGTACCGCGCAGAACTCTCTACTTTATACGCAGATGTGCAGAAAATTGATAGCCAGGTCCAGTCTCAAGCCAATAAAATACAATCCATCCAGAGTGACGTTTTCTCTCACCTAGTCTAGATGCGCACGCTCAGCAAATACATTATCTCACAGAAGCATTAGATGATGCCGAGAATCGAGGCCGCCGCAATAACCTCAAAATCCGAGGCATTCCTGAGGAGGTAGACTCCAGAGATCTCCCACGGGTTCTACAACGGGTGTTTAACAAAATTCTGGATGCTCCCCCTGCTAATGAGATAGAGCTGGATAGGGCTCAGAGAGCTTTGGGGCCCAGATCGTCTGACCCTAACCGTCCCTGGGACGTCATTTGCAGGATCCATCACTACGTGCAAAAAGAGGCCATCCAGCAAAAGCTCAGAGACGGCGCCTCAGCTCTCTTCCAAAAGGTCAAGCTCCAGATCCTGCCGGACCTATCGCGCCTCACCCTTCAGAGGAGACGAGCCCTAAGACCACTTCTGGATCTGCTTAGGGCACACAACCTCCCTTACAGCTGGGGATTCCCGTTCCGCCTGCAGGTACGACATGACGGCCAAATGCATATTCTTCGTTCCCCTTGGGACATTGATTCCTTCACAGCGGCCCTCCGCATCCCGCGGATTGAGATCATGGACTGGCCGGGTATCCCTCTCGAGTCCGAGGGAGGCCCGCCGCGACATCGTTCCAGAGACCGCTGTCAATGAGATAGATGAACTTTCGTCAAAAGAATCCCTGCTTCTCGGTTCCGTATAAATCTGGTTGTTTTCCTGAGTTATGGGGGGGGGGGGTTTCTATCTCAGGGACTTTTCATTTTACAGTTTTGCCAATTGAGGTTGTGGCGTTCTACATTTGCCTGATTTTCACTGATGTCGATTAACTTTTTCTTTTAGGCTGTGTGCTCTGCTGGTGTGTGGAGACTCTTATGCAGTATGAGCCCGGGGAGTCCACCTTGAGGTCCCCCTGGCCCATAAACTTGGGGACCCAGATTCGAAGCTTGACAAGATGTCTTTCTCCTGATTCTCCCTTTCTCTATGCTTTCTCTCTCAGTTCTGCTTCTGGGCCATGGCTAGTGGGCTTTCACTTCTGTATTGAACACTTCAATCCGGGGCAGCAAGGGGGGCCCCTCTCCCCTTGGTAGAAAGCCTAGCCCCCCACAGGGGTCCAACGTCTTTAGGACGTTTAACTTCTTTATCCAAGCTAGTCGACTGAGCCCATTAGTCCACATCTTTTTAGTGTTCTACTCTATCTCTACCTCCTCGATCCTACTCTCATTTAACCTCTAATCCTTCCTTCTTTCCGTTTGTTTCCTGCTCTCTCTTCCTCCTTGCAATCCTAGCTCCCTCCCCTTCCTCTCTCATCCCTCTTTTCTCTCTCCTACCCTCCTTGCCTCCCCCGATCCTAGACTAAATACCTCATATCGTTGAGCAATGGCGCAGATTAATGTTGCCTCTTACAACACCAGGGGTTTCAACTCGCCTCGGAAGAGATCGCAAATTTTATTTGAAATGCACAAAAAACGGATCCACATACTTATGTTGCAGGAGACTCACTTCAAGGAAGGCCATCTCCCTGCACTGAAGGACAGGGACTACACCTCCTGGTTCCACAGCCCCAACCCGGCTTCCAGGTCTGGGGGGGGTCTCTATTACCCTTTACAGGTCTTTGACCCACACGATTGTGGATTCCTTGGCCGACCCCGGAGGTAGGTTTCTTTTTCTGAAATTATGCATTGGCTCCACCGTATATACAATTTCCAACTGGTATCTCCCCAACAGGGATCCCTCTCGGGCCTGCGCCTCTATTCTGTCCCGTCTGGCTGAATTTTCTCTGGGCGTGTTAGTAGCTGGTGGAGACTTTAACCTCACACTGGACCCAGACATAGACACCTCGTCAGGGCGTCATTTTATACCACGCAGAAAACTTAAGGCCCTTAAACGTGACATTCAAAATATGCAGTTGGTGGATGTATGGCGTGCCCTATACCCCACCACAAAAGATTACGCCTACTACTTCCCCAGCCCATTCATCATATAGCCGCCTCGACATGATCCTCCTGAGCCAACATGTCCTGACGTGGCAGGTTGGAGCGTCTATTGGGAACCTCTCTCCGATCACGCCCCGGTCTTTGCTCACTTCACTCTTCCATATAGCTCACAGCGCCCATGGACTTGGCGCCTCAATGAAAATTTGCTTAATGATCAATTGTGCTGTAGTGAAATACGGAGCCACATATCTGAATTCTTGGAAAATCATGCCAGCGACCCGACTCCTCTTCCGACACAATGGGAGGCGCCACAGTGTGTAGTTCGAGGTTTATTAATTAAACATGGCTCTAGATTGAAGAAGGAGAGGTCTTCCCTTATCACAGAGCTCCTACAGCAGATTGCCTCTTTGGAAGCTGCACACAAGCAATCCCTTTCCGCCACGGTTTATGCGGACCTCACAAAGGCTAGGGAGGGGCAGAGGGACCTTCTCAATCAAAGGTACAGGAGACAAAGGGCCAAGTTAAGTCGATATTTATATGAGCATTCAGACAAGTGTGGGAGAGCCTTGGCTCGTTTTCTGCACCCCAGAAATGCTATTGGCCATGTTCCAAAAATCCAGACCAGGGGGGGGCCCAACCCAAGATCCCATCCAAATTGCAAACCTGTTCCGTTCGTTCTATGATGACCTCTATAATTTGAAGGGGCAGTTTAGAGATATGCCGCCACAATCTTTCCAGCGTAAAGTTAACGAATATGTGCAGCAAACTGCACTCCCTAGGATCTCTGAAAGGGATGCGGTAGCCTTGGAAGAGGACTTTTCTACAGAAGAGATCCTCGCCATAATTAAAGCCTCCCCGAATGGTAAGAGTCCGGGTCCGGACGGATTTACCTCCAAATTTAATAAGATATTTGGTGACCAAATTGTCCCTTTCCTCACGAGGGTTTTTGGCTCTGTATCTGGAGACTCCCCCTTTGTCGTCCAATCCCTTGAAGCACATATTAGTGTTCTACCCAAAGCGGGGAAGGATCATTCATCTGTCTCTAACTACAGACCCATCTCCCTTATTAATGCTGACATCAAAATTTTTGCCAAGGCTCTCGCCAATAGACTGGCTCCACTTCTTACCGGTATTATTCACACTGATCAGGTTGGCTTTGTATTGGGTCGTCAAGCCAGGGACAATACCAACAAAACCCTTATTTTATGGCGCGGGCTAAGGCCAGAGGTCACCCTACGTGCCTTCTCTCCATTGATGCAGAGAAGGCCTTTGATAGAGTCAGCTGGGAGTTTGTGATGGCCTCTCTGCGGCAGGTGGGACTGGGAGACAAATTAATTGAAAGGGTCTCTTCCCTTTATAGGAATCCCTCTGCCAGGGTCAAAGTCAATGGGTTTCTCTAATCACCAATTACAATACATAATGGTACACGTCAGGGGTGCCCCCTTTCCCCCCTACTCTATGTCCTGGTTGTGGAACACCTTGCCGTGGCCATCAGAAACAATTCCAGTATCCACGGGATAGGGGTGGGGGGTGGGGAATGCAAGGCAGCTCTTTACGCAGATGATCTACTTCTGTTCATTTCACAGCCTCGCCTTTCCTTCCCCTCACTTATTCAAGAGTTTGAAAAATTCAGTCACCTCAGCAACTTTAAGGTCAATTACTCCAAATCCGAGGCATTAAACATATCTCTCCCTGATACTGAGGTGAATCATATCAAGAAAAATTTCCCCTTCAAGTGGCAGGACTCCGCCATTACTTACTTAGGGATAACAGTCCCCATGGATCTCTCAAAACTATATCAGCTTAACTACCTTCCCCTTCTCAACAGGACAAGAAAGGATCTTACCTCATACAATAGTAAAAGACTATCCTGGTTTGAACAAATAAATGTTATCAAAATGGACGTTTTGCCTCGCTTTTTGAACTTGCTCCAGACGGTCCCCTTGGTTCCTCCTGCGGCCTTTTTCTCCAGCCTGCAGTCAGTTATCACACGCTTCGTGTGGGGAGGTAAGCGCCCGAGGATAGGCTTCACTACCCTTTGCAGACTTAAAAGCCAGGGGGGGCTGGATTGCCCAACCTTAAACTCTATCATAAAGCGTCTCTACTGATGTGATTACTAGATTGGCAATATCATGAGGCCATAAAGCAGTGGGTAAGCCTAGAAGAAATGGACCACAAGATCCCCTTGCGTTACCTCCCTTGGATTAGCTCGGGCTCCAGGGGCCAGCCTCTCTCTGAGGCTGATCTCTTGAGGGCGACATTGAGGACGTGGGATTTAGAAACCAAAAGGGGTCGTCTGTCCAGGGGGTGCGGTCCCCTCTCCCCTATCTTTTCAAACCCAGATTTTGCCCCGGCAGTTGGGGCCGATGTTTTCCTGTGCCGGAGGAGGAGCGGGGACGTGCGCTTCTTTCACATACCTCAGGGATCCCCATTGCCCACATACGACTTGCTCTCTGCCTCTGCCTTGGGAGGGGCCATACCCTGGTTTGAATACTTCCAGATCAGGTCTTTCTTGACCGGATCAGGCCAGGAGGCACTTTATGCTGCCCCCCCTCCTCGTTTGAAAAGCTCTTTCTTTTGGAAGAGGCTCCGGGACATACCCTGTCCGTTATCTATAACCTTTTGATCTAGAAGGGGGATGTGGACGAGCTCAAATTTGTGGGGGGATGGAGTAGAGACTTGGGCGTGACTATTCGGGTTGAGGAATGGAGGACTGCTTTTCTTTTCACTCACAAATTTTCTAGGGCTTGTTTGGTCCAGGAAAAGGGTTATAAAATTCTCACCCGCTGGTACCGCTGCCCTCATGCCCTACACGCAATCTTCCCTTCAGTGTCAGACAGATGTTGGCGGTGTAATCACGAGAGGGGGGATATGTTGCACAATATGGTGGAGCTGTAGCCTCATTAAGCCTTTTTGGAGTGGGGTCTTTTCGGCATACAACACCATTACTGGGGAGGCCCTCTCTGGTTCTCCACAAATCGCTCTCCTATCTATCCTACCGGGGTCTGTTAAATATCAGAAAATTGGACTATTGCGGTTTTGCCTAGCGGCTGCCTGAGCCGTAATCCCCAGACACTGGAGGTCCACCCGTGCCCCCGCCTTGGATGAGTGGCTTGAGGAGATGGCCTCCCTTTACAGAATGGAGAGTCTCACTGCTGAAATTCAGGACGCTACTGAAAAATGTATTAAGTTCTGGAGTCCCTGGGTCATTTTTTTGGATTCTCCGGACTTCAGGTCCCTCTTTGGGGCGAGTTGAGACTCTACCTAGATTTTCCCTGCTAGTTATTCCCGGCCCTTTCTTGCCCTTCCCCATGATCCTTTTCCCCGTCATCATTCACTTTGTCTACTTCCCTCTTTCTTTCTCTCTTTATTTCTTTTCCTTCGACTGACCATTATGTGCCTCTATGGTATGAATGGTAAATCTTTGCTGTTTATGGTATAGTTTATGGATTTTATACTTTTATAATGGTTCAAGACAGAATGATATAAATGTTCTTAAATGTTCTTTATTGTAACAAACTGTATATGGCTACAACCATGCAAAGCCTTTCATGTTTCATTGCATTCTTGTTTTTTTTTGTCTCTATTTGGGGGTTTGCCTTGGTCTGCAGCCCTGCTTATTGTAACCAACCTTAATTTTTCAATGAAAAAAGAGATTAAACACCATTTGTTAAAGTGCTGTCTTATTCTAGCCGCCCTCCTTTCTGCATCCAATCCTTCTATTTCAAGAAGATGCATGAGCTGACCCAAGATCTCTTCAATAGACTCCAACCATTTATTAAGTATCGCTCTCTTGGCTGCCAGAAGTATCACATGTATAAGTCTGGCTGGGTTAGTCATCTTCCTTTTAATATCGTTCCCCTCCTCCCAATGGTGAAAAAGAGTGAACCCAGGTGAGAGCCGAACTTCAAGACCCCACACCTTTTGTATACAACTTGTGATCTGTGACCATAATGAACTAAAATAGGGGCAGGACCACAACCCGTGAAGGAGATCCATTCCACCACTCTTACATTTAGGGCAAAACGTAATCCTGTCTGGCTTTGTTGCTGATGGAGGGAGATTGAAACCATAAATTGCCTTATGCATAATTCTAAATTGGGTTTCTCGACAATGCTCATTTAAAATTAATTTATGAAGAGCATTCCACCCTCCCCTAATTTTTACCCCCATAGACAGGTCCTCAAATTGTTTCTCCCAAGATTTAAAAAAACCTTCCGGGTGCTGTCCTATTACTAGATCACGCATGGCTCCATAAAGAAAAGAGATAAATGATGAAGTTATTGAGTTCTTAACCAATCAAAAGAGTTAAATACTACCTCCTGCGTCACATCATTCAACTGAGTCATAATACTATATCTTACTGGTTCATATTGGATTAGCTGGATAGGCCCCACGCCATACTGCGCTATCATTTCGTCTCTATTCAACCATCTAGGTTCTGAGATGTGCAAGAGATGAGCAACAGTCTTTATACGCCTCACCTTCCACTCTTGAAGCAGCTTATTGCTTGTCCCTTGCACAAACTCTGGATTCCCCCATATAGGCAAGTATTTGGATATTCTATGGGGAAGTTTGTAATTTTTCCTCAACACCTTTCACATTGCAATCGTGTCTTTAAATAAGGAAGAGTGCTTGATTTTCACTGGGAGATTAGCCTGCCTAGTATGAAGTAACGCCACCAGATCCCAAGGTTGTGCATAGTCTCTCTCAAGCTCCAACGCTGAATAATTCCTAGAGCCTTTAATCCAATCCAATATATATCTAGTCAAACAGGCTATATTGTAACCCCGAATGTTCGGCAAATTCAGACCTCCATGAACCTTAGATGCCATCAACTTCTTAAGCCCTATACGAGGGCGTTTCCCCCTCCAAATGAAGTGTGAAAAAGCTCTATTTAGCTGGACAATATCTTTATGATTGAGAAGCAGGGGAAGTGTTTGAAGATGATACATTAATTTTGATATCGACATCATCTTAATTAGGTGGACTCTACCAATTAGGTTCAAAGGCAGGTCGTGCCATCTTTTAAGATCTTGCTCTATTTGGCTCAGAAGGGGTGGATAGTTTAGACTATAAAGGGTTGCCGGAACCTTACCTATTTTAACTCCCAAGTATGTGATATATGACTTAGCCAGTGTAATTCCTTCGAAAGGGTTCTGCTCCCGTGTTTGATCATTTGTCCCTCCCAGGTATAGAAGCTCGCACTTTGACGCATTAATCTTGAAGCCTGAGTACGCTCCAAACTCTCGCAAAATATGTAAAATCTCGGGGACCTGCTGAGCTGGATTTGAAAGGAAAAGCAAAATATCATCAGCAAAAAAAGCTGACTGGATTTGCCTATTATTTACAGAAATACCCTGAAAGGTGCTTTGTGTAGACAACAATCTTACCAATGGTTCCAGAGCCAGATTAAAAAGAGTAATGGGGAAAGGGGGCAACCCTGTCTGGTTCCTTTCAGTAACGGAAAAGGGGCTGACAGATCCTGGAATGTATACTTGAGCCTTCGGATTTGTGTAAATTTCTCTAATGTAGGTATAGAATGATCCCGAAAAACGTATTTCATCTACAACTGTATAAAGCCATGCCCACTCAATATTATCAAAAGCTTTCTCGGCATCTATTGTAAGCAATGCAGGAGATTCTCCTTTTAGAGGCCGAAGGTTAACCCTATCCAGGACAAGAAGAACTTTTCTAATATTTAGTGTCCCTGATCTTTTCTGAATGAAGCCGGCCTGTGCTGGGGAAATCAGTTGGGGAAGAATTATAGCTAGACGATTTGCCATAATTTTTGACATTATCTTCATATCTAGGTTGATAAGTGATATGGGCTTGTACGAACCAGGATCTTTCGGGTCCTTCCCCTGTTTCGGGATCAATTTTATATATGCCCGGTTATTATTTTGGAAAGACGCATTACCGTCTAGTATGCTATTATACAGCTCTAGTAATGTAGGTAAGATCTCTTCCTTTACTGTTTTATAGAATTCTCCTGTAAATCCGTCAGGGCCAGGGGCTATATGACTGTGAATGGAGTTGATTGTCCCCAATACTTCTACCCCCGTAATTTTGGCATTCAGAAAAGTGCGATGTTCTTCTGTGAGTCAAGGTAGTGTAACTGTAGATAAAAGATTATTATCGGGAAATTCGTCTTGCTTTTCCGACGAATAAAGGTTTCTATATTACGCGCCTAAAGTCTCAATTACTGTCTTAGGGGTTTTGTGAATCTCCCCCTTCTGATCTTTTATTTGCATGGGTCCCTGAGTTATAATACTATTTTTCGCTAAGTTGGCAATTATTTTCCCTGCTTTATTTCCAAAGCAATGTAAAATAGCTTCTTGCATTGACTTAGCCATTTGTTCCCGTTTTTCCGCCCACCCATTAAAAGCCTTTTGGGCTATTACCCATCTATCTCTATGGTCCCTATCAGAATTCTTTTGGAAAGAAGTATATGCTTCCCTCAATTTATGGGAGGTTTCAGTAAATTTAACTTGAGCCTTTTTCTTCAATTAGGAAACATGTGCTATCGTTCTGCCCCGTAATACTGCCTTTGCCGTGTCCCATAGTAACATGGGTGTGTCTTTATGCTGATCATTATGTACCATAAACTCTGTCCACCATTCCTTTAATTTCAAGGAAAAATCTTCGTTATCTTTAAGGAAGGAAGGATATCTCCACAGATAGTCCGTTCCTCTGGGATAGATATTTGCTAGGTCTAATACCAGCGGGGCATGGTCAGAAATCACCAAATCCTGGATAGTAGCTGAGTGGAGCGCATGTACCAGGTTCCCTGAAATAAGAAAGTAGTCAATGCGAGACCAGGAACTATTAGCATGCGAATAGTGCGTAAAGTGCCTATCCTGAGGGTGCAATATCCTCCATGCATCCCATAAGGCCGCGGCACTTAACAGAGGCCGCATAACTTTATCATGTCCGCGCGGTACATTTGGGGGGCCTTTGGTGTTTTTCCTGTCCTCTAGCACAGATACCACAGAGTTGAAATCCCCCCCAATTATTAGATTAAAATGGGCATGTTCTAAAATTTTGCCCTCAAGTCGTTGAAAAAATGATTTGTTGTTTTCGTTCGGGGCATAAATATTAAAGATTTTATAAATTCCTCCAGGAATCTCCACTGAGACCATCTGAACCCTACCTTCCGTGTCCGCATAAGTTTCCAGGACTTGATGTTGTAATCTCCTACTGACTAATGTAATAACCCCAGCTTTCCTTTTAACTGAAGATGACCCGTAGACTCCTCCAACCCACAGCCTCCCCATCCTTTGCATGTCAGAACCTTCCAGATGCGTCTCCTGTAGGAGTGCAATATCCGGTTTGAGTGGATTAAGGTGGCGTAATATCTTAATTCTTGTTTGGGGGGATTGTAATCCCTTAACATTCCAGGTGACTATTCTCATAAAGCGCACATAGTAAATGGAAATCCTGCCTTACGTTTACCATGTTTTTGCTGCCCTCCCTTGCCAAAAAACAAAAAATTCAACCAATTAGACAATTGAACATTGTGCTCACTTGCAATAACGAGAGTAGTAGTAATAATAGCTCTGTGTAAAACCTTCGCTACTTCCCTTAAAGTCAAAATTCCAAAACATTGTAAACATCTCCCTCCCCTTTCCCCCCCCCAACAATACCATAATACTTAGACTTCACTTTTTTTCTGATCATTTTCCAAGCTCAGTCAACCTTATACCTGTATAACATTTAACCAATATAAAGGACTGTCCCACCTACAAAGGAAGAGAGAGAGAAAAAAAAAAAGGTTCTCTTTCCTTTCCTCCTCCTCAGATTTCTTGAATTTATTCACAGCGGCTTCTCCAACCTAAATCAAAAACAGGTGTCCCACCTTGAACTTTACACATCTGACATTTGTCTCAGGTTCCCTTAAGTTCCTTATTTTGTTGTCTCCGTTCTTTCGGGGAAGCTGAAGCAAACTTACCAGAGCTCCCTTTGGTCACTCTCTGGTCCCGTGAGTCGTTGCGCCCCTGTCCTGGAGAATTCCTGGGGTCACGAGGACTGCTGATCCGCTCAATAAAGGCCTCTGCCTCCTTTGAGCTTGAGAAAGAATTGTAGGATCCATCTTGATGTCTGATAATCAACGTTGCCGGGTACTTTAATTGGAAGCGTATATTTCTCTTAAATAAGGCAGAGCATATGTATGAGAACGCCCTCCGCTGCCGTGTGACCTCTGCAGAAAAATCCTCGAAGAGCAAGATGCGCGAGCCATTCACCTCCAAGGGATGTTTCAATTTCTTGTACGCCTGTAATATTTCCTGTTTATCGGAGAAGTCCAAATATTTCATTATGACTTGTCTTGGGCGTCTGTTATTTTCACCTCATCACCTCTCCTTAGCGGACCAATGCGATGCACCCTTTCCACTTTTCTCCTTCCTGCTACTCCCAGGGTTGTAGGAATAGTTGATTCACACAATGTACGTAGCTCACCAACCGGGTATGTTTCAGGGAGGCCGACTATGCGCAAATTGCTCTTTCTGCAGCGGTTCTCCAGATCATCCTCACGGTCCCTTAGGATCAGATTCTCCCAGGCTAGACGCATGACTGTAGTATGGCTGAGCTGAAGTCCTCCTCTAACGTCAACATTCTGGATTCCATAGCCGCAACCTGTTCCACCGTCTCATCAAGTTGGTTCTGTATGGCACTGAGAGCTGTTGCTATTGATGCTTTAATTGTAGAGGAAATGTCAGGTAGCAGACGATTGGCGACTTCATCGGCCAGACGCTTATAATCAATACCCTCCAATGTTTTGAATACATCCGGGGTCCCCGGGAATCCCTCCATCGCCATCTGGTGAGTATTTTCAGGTGACCGAGGGACACTTAATGCTTTATGGGAAGTCGCAAGCTTACACTGGATGTATGGGGATCTTGTGTTTTGGAGCTGCTCCGCAGCAGGTATCTTTCCATCAAGTAGTGAATGAAGGGACGCAAGTTTTGATACTGATTTAGTGTGGGTTGTCAACCAAATCTTGATCCTGCTCCCCCTTTTGTTTATTCTTACTTTCACCCCTTTCTCCCTCCTGCCACAGTTATATGAATTCTCACTGTCCTGTAACTGCAGGGATGTATGCTTAAAACTTCCCCCCTTCAACTTCTTTCACTTTCTCCAGAGCTTTGCACTGACTCTGTATCCCCAGAGATTCAGCACCAGTTTATCCACAGGTCTAGACAGTGATGGGGGAAGGGCCCAGAGATTCCCTGTTATTTTCCTCTGCTCTCTGCAGAACTTGTTTGTAAAGCCCCCGTCACATTTAGTGACTTACCAGAGATCCCGAAAACGATGCGACCTGATAAGGATCGCTGGTAAGTCGCTGGGAGGTCGCTGGTGAGATGTCACACAGTCAGACCTTACCAACAAGCAGTAGCGACCTGTATAACGATCTCTGCTGTCATTGGGACCCTGTCACACAGTATCAAACATAGCGATGCCTCCTGCCCAGCAGGACATCGCCTTTGAAGAAAATAAACCAGAACAGTGTGTAACGATCAGCGATTTCACAGCAGGGGCCAGGTCGCTGCTTAGTGTCACACATAACGAGATCGCTGGTGAGACCCCTATTACGTCACAAAATCTGTGACTCAGCAGCGATCTCGCTAGCGATCTCATTATGTGAGCAGTACCCCTAACTTAAGCTGGGTTCACACATAGCGACAACGACGTTGCTGTTACGTCACCATTTTCTGTGACGCTACAGCGACCTAGTATGTCGCTATTACGATCGCTGCTTAGCTGTCAAACACAGCAGAAGCAGCAGTGATAATAACGACACGTGTCGCTGTGGAAGCGATGCTGCGCTTGGTAACTAAGGTAAATATCGGGTAACCAACCAAAGTGCTTCTCTGGTTACACGATATTTACCTTGGTTACAAGCGCACACACTTAGCGCTGGCTCCCTGCACTCATAGCCACAGTACACATCGGGTTAATAAGCAAACCTTTGCTTATTTCCCGATGTGTACGCTGGCTGTGTGCAGGGAGCATGGAGCACAGGCAGCGTGAGAGCGGCGGACGCTGTAACTAAAGTAAATATCCGGTAACCAAGGAAAGGGCTTCCCTTGGTTACACGATATTTACCGTGGTTACACCTTACCGCAGGCTGCCAGACGCTGTGTGTGACACCACCTTTACTGTTTTCTGCCAATATCTTATCAGGACTCCAGGAGCTTTATTTGCTGCCAGATAAGTGATTATTGCTGGAGGGCGGGAGTGAGCAATCGCTGCATCCCAGGTAAGCCCTCAGCTGTGCCCTGCTTTCTGTGCACAGATCTTATTTACTGCACGGCCGCCATCTTTATCACGCTGCCAGATCTTGAGAGGGAGGGGGAGAGCGAGATTCACCGCCGCTGCTTCAGCTGATTAGGTCTACGGCTCCCAGTGAGCTTCCCTGCATACAGCAGCTTCACTCACCGGTGGTATGGGGCGGGGTGGCTGATGGTTTGTCCGGTATATATATATCAGAGCTGCAGGGAATGACGGAGCTCAGGCACACTGCATCCTACATGATCAGCGCCGGAACCGAAAGTCGCCATGTATTGATATTTTAATGTCTAAAAATTCTAGTGATGATCCCCCGAATACACTAGTGAAGAGCATATTGTACTTATTTGATTGATTTAAGGACGTCACAAAATTGTGTCTGTGTGCCATCCCAAATGATCAGGATGTCATCCACATAGCGAAAAAAATGCTTAATGTGGCACAGAAATTTATTAGTGCAGGTATAGATTGTATCGTCCTCAAATCTGGCTAAAAACAGATTGGCTAAAAACAGATTGGCTAACGTACATGCAATGGGGGTGTCCATGGCCACCCCCCCGTGCTGTAGATACTAGGTGTTGCCAAATTTAAAAGCATTATTTTTTAGTACTAATGCTTCACTTACAAAATTGACAAATGCAACAGATTCGCCCATATTAATAAGACAATGTCTTACAGCCTCCACACCCTGATCTTGTGGGATCCGGGTGTAGAGGCTCTCGACGTCAATTGAGACTAGATTGCACCCTGGTTGCCACTGGACATCTCTCAAAACTCTCAAACAATCCTCCGAGTCGCGTATAAAGGACGGTATTTCTCTCAGGAGAGGGTTCAGTAGCCAATGTAGATATCTAAGATAGTGGCTCTGTCACTGAACCCACTACTGAGACAATGGGGCGTCCAGGTGGCTTTTCCAATGATTTATGAATCTTAGGGGCGAAATACCAATGGGGTCTATTGGGATGTAGGGGCAACAGACTTTCTCCCTTTTTGTTGGAAATCGTGCCCAGTGTCACCTGCCTATTAAGGAAGCTATTCGTACTTTTTCTTGAATTTTTAACATCGGGTCTGTTCACATTTATTAAATAATTTATAATATAATACATCCAGATAATAGATCTATAGTGGCAGAATTTATTGAGAACAGTACTTAAATTAAGATAAAGGTATCTGTATTGAATCTAGGTAAATGCTGACATAGTATGGTATATATATCCATCTGGATTTTTCCAGCAAAAGGATTACACCATGTAACATGCGTCCAGCAGCAGTTCCCTATATGGCTTAGACAGTTGTCATATAAATGACAGGACACGGAGGGAGGGGGACTCCTGCTCCAAGAGTCAATTCACACATGTCGAGGTTGCAGAGTCCTGCCACCTGATCCAAGAAGCAAGACATGCCTGTCAGGCCTGCAGCATGATTCTATTTGGGAACCAAGGTGAAATGGATGAAGATTTCTATTGATTTGTATGGACTAATTGAACAATTTCCGTAAGCTAATGAAGAATAAGATTTTTCCTTTCTGTAACTGAATTCTGGCAGCCATTTTAAATAGATATAAAATACGTTTATTTTTTACATTTTTTTGAAGTTCTTTCTTTCATGCTCTTTTACGTATTTGAAGAAAAATATATTTAAGAGTATATTTTTAACATTTTGGCGAGCTCAGCTATTCGTGTTTTTTATATTTTTCCATCACTTTGCACAACGGGGGATAGAAGTAATGAATACCTTTGGCAAAGGGTCAGGAATCGACAATTTATAAAAATCACGCGGGACCTAGAAAATACGTATAAGTCAAGTCGCATGAATGTTTTTTAACGAACTTTAAACTTTGCTAAGCCACAGAAGAGAATCTGACATGTCTTTGGAGGAGAAAGTCAGTCCATAAGAAGTTCTACAAGTGCTGATTATAATTCCAGGTAAGAAAATGGATTTTATCTCTTCTTATGTTAAACAAAGTAAAATACAGTTCACATACTCAGATATTTCTCATGTAGAAAAGCTTTTGTTAAGCCTTTATAGCAAATGTGAACTTGAGAATTCACGTGTAGAATGTGCAATGTCTTTTAATAGAGAGAAACAGAAAATCAGGAATGTCTGTCATTTAGTCCATCAATTTCACAAGTTAATCTTAGAAAAATGTAAAAATGGTGGAAATGGACAACCTGAATTGTCAGGAAAGTCAGTGATAGAGAAATCCAAAGACTGCTTAGAACCTGAAATGTCAGTAAGTGATATTGTGAATTCTGACTGTAATGAAGATGGCCGCAGACATGTGCCATCTATTAAAGGTGATCTTCACACCGGAAAAGAAGCAGGAAATGACATAGTGAAGCCAGAAGGGGGAGGAGCCAGAGTAGGAGACGTGCAAAAAGTTGTCAGAGTAGGACATGTGCAGAGAGAAAATGGCGACGATCAGTTTCTAAGAATAGAACAGATTAAGTTAGGGATCAAACTTAGAAACAATCTTTTGGACTTATGCAAATTAATTCCCGCATATAATTCCAAAATACATGTATGTAGAAATTCAGAAATACTTGAAAGTAGTGTTGAAAAGTTAAATTTAATCAATAGTGAGAAGACTCAGTTATTTCGTATGTGGATACCCCAACATTTTTTCAGACAGCTGGTATTAAAAAATTCTTCTGACAATGAGACATTTGATTGTTCAAATGATGATGAAATCACAAGGCTGAGAAATCTCATTTTTGTGACAGGAATGAATCTGATCCAAATTATGAGATGTTGCAGGAATTATAAATTGAACAGAATGAAAGTACGTTCTCATTTATGTCCGTTTTTGAACGTTTATATAGGCCGGTTATTCCAAATGTCAGACCGAATAAAATAGTACATTTGTTCGTCAAGAAATTTAATAAAATTCTTGATACTAAAACCTGTGCTATAGCGTTAAAGAAACGGAATCTATTCGAAAGTACCCAATTTATCGATTTTGTTAGAAATTACCAAAAGCAATCAAAACAGAAATTAATTCCGAAAAACCAACACAAAAAAGGGAGAGATTCTGTGAAAAACCAACAGTACCTCCCAGATTCAAATATTCCTGTGACAAAATGTATGAAATTCGTAGGAAATTGCATGTAAATTACAAATCATACAATCCATCACAATTATTATTATCTAAAAATCTCTTTCCACAGGAAAAACCCTTGTCTCCAGTGAAGGGATTGGTCACAGGATCAGATATTGATGATCCCAGACAAATGATGAGTAAAGGCTTTGAAAGACAGAGACAGCTGGGTGGTCTTTCAGAGAGAGACATTCTTTCTCATTTAAGGAAAAAAACTGAGTTACAGAATGTTATCAGAGATTCCAACAGGTTGAAATTGACTATAATAGATTGAATCTTTGAAGACAAATTTAGGTTTGGTTTTCAGCTGCATAAAGGGGATTTCTGGATAAATTAATTGTGTTATTTGATATTATTCATATACAGTGTATCCATGTAAAACATACCTTCTATAGATTTATCTATATAAATATATATATATATATATATATATATATATATATATATATATATATATATATATATATATATATAAAAGTAGTGATAGTAAGATCAAAGTTATATTTTCATTTAGTTATATGATAGTTTAAATTTTTATAAATTAATAATTTGATCTCTGTATATGAATAATAATATTTAAAATTTAATAAGGAAAAGTATAACTTATTTTACGGGTTTCATTTTTATCATAAATATAATAATTTTATTCTTTTATTTCCCTCAGAATTTATCAGTAAAGCAAATTGATGAAGTATTACATTTTTTTTATTTATAAATTTGTTCTTATCCTCAATCAGGTAACATATATCTTATATTTGCCTAAGGCTAATCGTTAAAGGATGCATAATAATTATTTTTCTCAGGTAGCAATCATCAGGAAGAAGATCAGTTGTTTTTAACGTTTTTTCAGGAATATGAATATACATATGTTTTCCTTGGTGCTATTTGAAGTGTAATCTGAGTTTTTTTGGAGTGGAATACTTACACTGCTTGCTGTGTTGGAATGGAATGTTCCTTGTACGTAACCAGAGCATGTGACACTTGAATTACTGAGCTAATAATAAATGTCTGTCTGTCCTAAGGTCAAATGTACAGTATGTGACTATCAAAGGTACCTGTTACTCATGAGTATATGAAATGAATAAAATAAAATTATTCATATTTTTCAAGAAGTACTTCAAATTAAATTATCATATTTTTGAAATGCGCATAGAAAAATTGAAAAATCAGAAAGGGGATATGTGTTTTCTCAATGGCTTGTATGTGAATAGTTTTGTATATACAGTGAGGCAGTCTAATTGACTGAACAGCTGTCGACTGACATTCTATCCAGGGGTCTTTGAAGCTTCCAGAGAAAAAAAAAAAAGGGGAAACATTTTGTTTTTACTTCAAGGTTATAATATGTATGTATATTATTAGAATAAATAAGTTATAGTACATAAGTATTAATAATTAAGGAATTTATACAGAATATATCTTATTCATAGACATATTTCTTTAATGTAGATGTGTCAAGATCCATATCAAAGGTTTATTCTGAAGAATTACATTCTAGAATAAGTTTTTTTTTAATGTCTTGATTTTTATACAGGTTTGTTTTATTTGTTTTACTGATACACAGATTGGTAATCATTTTCTTTTCAAATATGACAGAAATATTTATAATATGGTCTTGAAGATATACAACATAAATTTTAATTTAATCTTGACATATTAATTTTTTATAACATCATATTTCATGATATTAAAAGGAAAAGGTTGGGTTTCAATTACATATTTATATTTGATTAATATATGTGTCTACAGAATACTTTAATAATTAATATTAATCAAGTACAAAGTGAAAATTGGGAATAAAAAAAATAAATTTTGAAGTATGGTAATCACAATGCATTTATATACCAAAGAAGAGTATTATCAGCAAGATTACATGACTTAATTATTTTTATAGGTTAATTATATGACAGATATGGAAATCATACAAGATATTGGTAATATTAAGGTTATGTGTTATTAAAGACATAAGTGTCATACATAGAAGGCCTTATTTTTATTCCAATTTTTATTTTTATTCCGATTTTCATTTTTCCTTTTATTCCTATTTTTTTATTTTGATTATTTTTATTCAATATTCGAATTTTTAATCAAAATTTTAATTCTACAATTTTTATTTTTTCCTAATTTTAATATCTCAATTGAGAAAACACTTCAATATTTAGTTAAGTAATATCTAATATAAGATTATTACTTTATTAAATATGAATCATATTAAAAAGGGAAAGTTCCAATTTTTGGAAGAAAAGAACACTTCATTCATTAATATATATTTAATTATTTACTTCCTAGTAATACATTATTCTTATATTAGTATGATAACACAATAAGGATGAAATATTGGTTATAGTTGCACATTTTCTTATATAGTAGGTTATTTAATAAATAATAGACAAATCAAATAAATTAAATTAGAATAATAAAGATGGAAGATTGAGGTATATCTAGATTTACCGTCATATATATTATATTTTTTAATCAATAATAATCATTTATAATGAGTAATATTGTGTTTTGATGGAATCATCCAGTCTTTTCTAAAAGGTTATTTGCTATGGTTTATAATTTTCCAAATGATCTAACTAAATAAGCCACATTGTTGCCTTTCATATTTATAATATGGTATATGTTATAGGTACACATTATATTATTTCATATTTTATATTACATTTTGGTTACATTCAACACATTGCCACCTATGGGTTTGGAAAGGTAATTACACCAATGACAAAAAAGGTTATTACATGAAATATTATCGTCTATACCATTATGCAGTATTATTTCATCATTCTAAGTATCAATTATATTAATACTTTTTCGATAATAATGACATGGTATTATAGTATTAGAGTTATGATACGCTGTGACATTTATTAGTGGTAGGATCATTTCCATATTTGGTATCTAGTTTAGGGAATGAAGTCTTCAATCAACATTACAGAAAGATAAAAGACTTTTATTAATTCTTCTAAAGTAAAAAGGAATTCTACAAAAAGGTTGCAAAAGCTGATACTCAAAGGTCCAAAAGGTAACGTCTCAAATAAGACTGTGTTAAATTCAATACACTTACCATTTCTGGACCTCAGCAAAGATGATGATCTTATGGTGCCAGGATGGACAATGTAACCCTGACATATGGTCTGTGCATTAAGACCTCACTACAGTTACCAAGGAGAGCAATAAAGTGTTAAAGTTAACCCCTATCATGCTGACCAAGAACGTCTTAACATCTGTTCCAGGATTTGACAACAGGCAGCATGGAGGATAAAAGTGACTAATGTAAATTACACTGCACAGACATCAAAGACCTATGCTATTCTACTACACTTATGAACTGTGGTTTATCAACATTGGGTATGGACTTTGCAATAAATAAAGTTTATGGACCTGATCTAACTATGATAAACGCAATATGGGACTGTATTAAATTCATAATCATTCATCTTTCATCTAAGGATCTATTTCAAAAGACTGTGTTTATGCCAGATTACATCGGAGATAAGAAGACATCATCCCAGAGGACCGGATGGTGACAGGATCTGGTTTGCATCTTTTTTAGGTTTAGGAAAGTATAAATATATATATTTTATATGATTATCAGTCACGGCCTACCATAACACGAATCCACATTATTATATTATTGAACATACAACATGAATAATGCAAATTGAATATTATTATTCATCATTTTCATTGAAATTAATCCACCATCGCCAAAGGAGGGAAAGAAGATCTGTTATCTAAATGATGTATTAATTTATTCGGAGGGTTCATGTAGATTTTCCCTCCACAGGGGGGATTGTAAAAAGTTCACATTTATTAAATAATTTATAATATAATACATCCAGATAATAGATCTATAGTGGCAGAATTTATTGAGAACAGTACTTAAATTAAGATAAAGGTATCTGTATTGAATCTAGGTAAATGCTGACATAGTATGGTATATATATCCATCTGGATTTTTCCAGCAAAAGGATTACACCATGTAACATGCGTCCAACAGCAGTTCCCTATATGGCTTGGACAGTTGTCATATAAATGACAGGACACGGAGGGGGACTCCTGCTTCGAGAGTCAATTCACACATGTCGAGGCTGCAGAGTCCTGCCACCTGATACAAGAAGCAAGACATGCCTGTCAGGCCTGCAGCATGATTCTATTTGGGAACCAAGGTGAAATGGATGAAGATTTCTATTGATCTGTATGGACTAATTGAACAATTTACGTAAGCTAATGAAGAAAACGATTTTTCCTTTCTGTAACTGAATTCTGGTAACCATTTTAAATAGATATAAAATAAATTTATTTTTTACATTTTTTGAAGTTCTTTCTTTCATGCGCTTTTACGTATTTGAAGAAAAATATATTTAAGAGTATATTTTTAACAGGCGTCCAGGTGGCTTTTCAAATGATTTATGAATCTTAGGGGCGAAATACAATTAGGGTCAATTGGGATGTAGGGGCAACAGACTTTCTGCCTTTTTGTTGGAAATTGTGCCCAGTGTCACCTGCCTATTAAGGAAGCTACGTACTTTTTCTTGAATTTTTAACATCGGGTCTGCTTTCAATTTGGTATACAGTTTGGGGTCTGCCAATTGTCTGTGGGCTTCTTGTAGATAGTAATCTTTACTTAACAGCACTATTGCTCCCCCTTTGTCTGCCTTTCAAATTATTATGTCATCCCAAGATTCTAATTTTTTGATTGCTGCAATTTCTGCTTTGGTTAAGTTAGGAGACATAATAGGGTAATTTAGACATTCTATGTCTTGCAGCACTAGCTTCTGGAAAATGTCTATGCAGTTACCAGGAGCTACTGGTGGAAAAAAAATCCGATTTGATGCCCCCCTGAAAAAATGTAAGCTGAGTGGCTGTAGGTGATTGCTGTAACGACTCATCATTTTCAGTCAGACTCAATAATGTCAAAGTATCTTCTCTTATTGTATCAAATGCTGAGTCCTTAAAGCAAAAACCCACTGGGCCTATATTGCAGGGTCGCTCTGCTATAGCTATTTCTTTATTTATAGAATTAGAGTGTGCAAAAAAAAAATTTAATTGGATTTTGCGACAGGACTTATAGAGGTCAATTTGGAAGTCCGTAAAATGAAATTTCTCGAGTAGACAAAAATCAAGTCCTTTTTCCAGTGTTGTAGTCATATCCTTAGTCAGGACTTTCTGGGACAGGTTATAGATTTTATTATTTTCCTGATTGTTCATTGTCTCCATGTAACTTGTTTTATTCTTCTGGTGTCGGCATCTTCTCTGTGTGCACCTCCTAAAGGGGCTATTCCAGATGGTCCTTAATTATCTTCTCCACTGGATCTTTTCTTGGAGGGGGGGTGGTTCATTCGTCCCAACTAGAGTCAGACTCGGTGGTCCATGCGCCTCTTTTAGTTTTTCCAAATGTTTTAGAAAATCTTTGGCGGAACTTACTGTATTTTTCGCTTTATAAGACGCACCTGATTATAAGACGCACCCCCAAATTTGGTGAAGGAAAAGAGAATTTTTTTTAATGTTAAATGGGGTCCATCTTATAATGCCAGTGTCCCTCTAACAAATTATATAGGGTATATGTCCCTCATAGCCCCCCATCCTAAAATTAGCCCCCTTAATCTGGATATGGCCCCCTTATATTGAATATAGCCCCCTTGTGATGTCACACGTTCCCCTGTGCTGCCTATGGCCCCCTATGGACTGCACACGTTTCCCTGTGCTGCCTATGGCCCCCTATGGATTGCATACATTCCCCTGTGCTGCCTATGGTCCCCTATGGATTGCACAGGTTCCCCTGTGTTAGATATCGCCCCCATAGTGCTGCCCATGGCCTCTATATAGATCGCACAAGTCCCCCTGTGTTAGATAGCGCCCCCATGCTGCTGCCCGTGGCCCCTATAGATCGCACAAGTCCCCCTGTGTTAGATATCGCCCCCAGGCTGCTGACCATAGTAAAATAAAACACTCTTTCCTTACCTCCTCCAGCGCTGAGCTCCCTCCCTCCTTCTGTTCTTCCACTTCCTGGTTCTTGGTGCCGGTCATGTGATCGGCACAGCAGACTGAGATCTCTGCGTGTCTGATCACAGTGGAAGCAGGGACACGGGGAGACACGCTGGAGGTAAGTAAAGCTTTTTTATTTTAGAATGAGCAGCAGCCTGGGGGCCAAATCTAACACAGGGGGGGGCATGTGCCATCACAGGGGGTCGAAGAGACATATAATATGCACCGCTCCCCCAGCTCGTCACTGCGGTGCGATTTCAGCACCACCGGAGATGGACAGCGGCTGTGCAAATTAGATGAGCGGGAGCAGGAGATCAAAGGCTGCAGCCCGCAGCGTTCACCTGCCCCCAGCAGCGCCCCCACCTCCCCTGGACCTTGCAGTGTATATATTATATATATATATATCTATATATATATATATATATAGATATATATATATATATATATATATATATATATATACCCCCCGTATATTCGGCTTATAAGACACACCCCCTACTTTCCCCCAAAATTTGGGGGAACAAAAGTGCGTCTTATAAAGCGAAAAATACGGTATTCTTTTTAAGCGGTTAGCCTGTAGTTTTTATTCTATTGTTCCATTTAAAGATCATATTCGTCTCATAATCGAGTTTGTCCCTGATGAATTTTTCCTTCTTTCTCTCCTTAATTAACGTTTGAAATGGAATTAGTTTCTTGCCAAGATTTTTCAAAAAATTCAGCCATTGATCTTTAGAAAAACGAGATTGTAGTTCCTTTCTCAGTCTGATTAGCTCTTGGGTAACTAATTCATGTTCTTCTATATTTTTTTCTAAAACAATGGTTAGAAATTGCATGGCTTTCTTTTTGGACCTGTTCCCATTTTTCTTTAAAATTAGAGTCATGTTGGTAAAAAGAGATGTTTTTCATGACTCGCAAGCCTCTAGGCACTCGATCTGAGGCTTTGTAAGATGTCAGTGACTGAATAGTCCAAAATAGTCATTTCTTTTTCTGCCATTGTGGCTATTTTATATTCCAAGCTTTTCGTGCTAATAACGTCTGTATCTCGTTTAGTGCTGCATTCTGTGAAGAACGTGCTCGCTCCCTCTCTCCCTGCTAATAGTCCTGCACCTGTGCCTTCCAGGCTGTCTGTTGCAGATATTTCCATCATTATTGTCGTCATTCAATGGGCCCGTACAGCGTGCCTTCACACAATGTCCTTATTATACTGGTAAGCATGCTAGTGTTGAGCAGGAGAAGCTACTATGTATAATAAGACAAGTAGAAAGAATGATTGTGCACAGCAATGCTTACCACTTGTGGAGAGGTTGCGGCAAAATCCCAATCGGCTCTGTTCAGTGTAAAGCCAGCTACGTGGGCGCTCTGAGTGCAGAAAAGCTGCTATCCACTCACTTTGGCATCACTGTATCATACCGGCTAGTGGCAATGAGATGAAATGACGATCCGCGATGCTATTGCCAAAGTAGAGCAAATATATCAAGAAAAAGAGGTTGGCAGCACTCTGCGGTGTCAAAATTCTTGCTTTATTTTCTCTTGCAGATAGGTGAGACAAACATGAGGGAGGAGAGCACGACGACGACGGTACCGTTTCGTTCCTCTAGGGGTGCTTTCACGGGTCCATACAGAGAAACGTGAGTATTAACCACTTAAATAGGGTAATTTTTTAACTCCACGTGTTACTTGTTAAAAACAATTAAAAACAAACACAGAATACAACTCTTTAAACTAGTATAGGAATAAAGTCAGAATACAATTATATTAAATATCATACTGTCCAATTTTCATAACAGGACTAATGATTAAATAACTTACCATCACCTCGATCTCTATTGATATTCAGCATTACTCATTCCCCATATCCCACTTGGAAACAGCATTATAAATATGCACATCAATTAATTTTTAGTGTAGTAAAACAAGGGGAGGGGGGGGGAATGCCGATTTATCAATACGGGTCATGTCATATAAAAGGATATTTCCATTAGCTTGTGAAAGAATCACTTTACAGCAATGGTATCCAACTAATGACTCATCATCATAACTGAACTATTTTTTATGCAATGATATTTCTAGAACAATCTGTTTTTCTTGATATATTTGCTCTACTTTGGCAATAGCACCGAGGATCGTCATTTCATCTCATTGCCACTAGCCGGTACGATACAGTGATGCCAAAGTGAGTGAATAGCAGCTTGTCTGCACTCAGAGCGCCCAAGTGGCTGGCTCTACACTGAACAGAACCGATTGGGATTTTGCCACAACCTCTCCACAAGTGCTCAACACTAGCACGCTTACCAGTATAATAAGGACATTGTGTGAAGGCACGCTGTACGGGCCCATTGAATGACAGCAATAATGATGGAAATATCTGCAACAGACAGCCTGGAAGGCACAGGTGCAGGACTATTAACAGGGAGAGAGGGAGCGAGCACATTCTTCACAGAATGCAACACTAAACTAGATACAGACGTTATTAGCACGAAAAGCTTGGAATACAAAATAGCCACAATGGCAGAAAAAGAAATAAGTCTATTTTGGACTATTCAGTCACTGACATCTTACAAAGCCTCGGATCGAGTGCCTAGAGGCTTGCGAGTCATGAAAAACATCTTTTTACCAACATGACTCTAATTTTAAAGAAAAATGGGAACAGGTCCAAAAAGAAAGCTCCGTGCAATTTCTAACCATTGCTTTAGAAATAAATATAGAAGAACATGAATTATTCACCCAAGAGCTAATCAGACTGAGAAAGGAACTACAATCTCGTTTTTCGAAAGATCAATGGCTGAATTTTTTGAAAAATCTTGACAAGAAACTAATTCCATTTCAAACGTTAATTAAGGAGAGAAAGAAGGAAAAATTAATCAGGGACAAACTCGATTATGAGACCAATATGATCTTAAGGCTATGTGTCCACGGTAGAATGTACCTGCGGATTTTTCTGCATGAAAATCCGCGACTTTCGCGGCAAATCCGCACCTTTTTTTTGCCGCGGATTTGCCGTGGATTTACCACGGATTTTGATGCGGATTTTTTTTTTTCCCCCCATTCTATACCCAAAATCCGCACCAAAATCCGCAACAATAATTGACATGCTGCAGATTTTTCCGGATCAAAATCCGCAGCATGGACACAGCATTTCCAAAATGCCATTGAAATGGCTGGGAAGTGCCGCTGCTGCAGATTTTCAGGAAATCCGCGGTAAATCCGCGGTAAATCCGCGGCAAAATCCGCGAGAAATCCGCAGCGTGGGCACATAGCCTTAAATGGGAACAATAGAATAACAACTACAGGCTCATCGCCTAAAAAGAATAAGTTCCACAAAAGATTTTCTAAAACGTTTGGAAAAACTAAAAGAAGCGCATGGACCACCGAGTCTGACTCTAGTGGGATGGATGAACCACCACTCCCAAAGAAAACATCCAGTGGAGAAGATAATCAAGGACCATCTGGAATAGCCCCTTTAGGAGGTGCACACGCAGAGGTGGACGAAAACAGAGAAGATGCCGACACCAGAAGAATAAAACAAGTTACATGGAGACAATGAACAATCAGGAAAATAATAAAATCTATAACCTGTCCCAGAAAGTCCTGACTAAGGATATGACTACAGCATTGGAAAAACGACTCGATTTTTGTCTACCCGAGAAACTTAATTTTACGGACTTCCAAATTGACCTCTATAAGTCCTGTCGCAAAATCCATTTAAATTTTTTTTTTGCAAACTCTAATTCTATAAATAAAGAAATAGCTAGAGCAGAGCGACCCTGCAATATAGGCCCAGTGGGTTTTTGCTTTAAGGACTCAGCATTTGATACAATGAGAAGATACTTTGACATTATTGAGTCTGACTGAAAATGATGAGTCGTTACAGCAATCACCTACAGCCACTCAGCTTACATTTTTTCAGGGGGGCATCAAATCGGATTTTTTTCCACCAGTAGCTCCTGGTAACTGCATAGACATTTTCCAGAAGCTAGTGCTGCAAGACATAGAATGTCTAAATTACCCTATTATGTCTCCTAACTTAACCAAAGCAGAAATTGCAGCAATAATAATAATAATAATAATCTTTATTTCTATAGCGCCAACATATTCCGCAGCGCTTTACAATAAAAAAATTAGAATTTTGGGATGACATAATTCGAAAGGCAGACAAAGGGGGAGCAATAGTGCTGTTAAGTAAAGATTACTATATAAAAGAAGCCCACAGACAATTGGCAGACCCCAAAGTGTATACCAAATTGAAAGCAGACCCGATGTTAAAAATTCAAGAAAAAGTACGTAGCTTCCTTAATAGGCAGGTGACACTGGGCACGATTTCCAACAAAAAGGGAGAAAGTCTGTTGCCCCTACATCCCAATAGACCCCATTGGTATTTCGCCCCTAAGATTCATAAATCATTGGAAAAGCCACCTGGACGCCCCATTGTCTCAGGAGTGGGTTCAGTGACAGAGCCACTATCTAGATATCTACATTGGCTACTGAACCCTCTCCTGAGAGAAATACCGTCCTTTATACGTGACTCGGAGGATTGTTTGAGAGTTTTGAGAGATGTCCAGTGGCAACCAGGGTACAATCTAGTCTCAATTGACGTCGAGAGCCTCTACATCCGGATCCCACAAGATCAGGGTGTGGAGGCTGTAAGACATTTTCTTATTAATATGGGCGAATCTGTTGCATTTGTCAATTTTGTAAGTGAAGCATTAGCACTAAAAAATAATGCTTTTAAATTTGGCAACACCTGGTATCTACAGCATGGGGGTGTGGCCATGAGCACCCCCATTTCATGTACGTTAGCCAATCTATTTTTGGCCAGATTTGAGGACGATACAATCTATACCTGCACTAATAAATTTATGTGCCACATTAAGCATTTTTTTCGCTATGTGGATGACACCCTGATTGTTTGGGATGGCACACAGACACAATGAGGATTTGTGACATCCTTAAATCAATCAAATAAGTACAATATGCTCTTCACTAGTGTATTCGGGGGATCATCACTAGAATTTTTAGACAAAATATCAATACAGGATAATAATATCAAGACAGAGCTATACAGAAAATTGATAGCAGTTAACAGTTTTGCGGCACGACAGTGCCCACCCTGAGCACATAAAAAAATCAGTACCATACTCCCAATTCTTAAGAGTTAAAAGATTAAACAGTAATAAAGACAGAATCTTAGAACAAGCAAACAAGTTGAGCAACAGATTAAAAAAGAGAGGGGTTACCCACATAAAGTCATCTCCAAAGCCCTAGAAAAATCATTACAGGAGCAAAATAAAAATACTGGTAATGACAATAGTAAGAAAGGCAGACTGAAAAAACATAGCGCTATAGGTTCAGTTTTACGTTTGGCCCTATGGACCATATAATAAAATCGGTCATTAACAAACACTGGCACATTATTGAAAGTGATAAAGATCTACAGGAGATAGCGGCCAGAAAACCTCAAATCACACATCGCAGGTCAAAGAACATAGGAGACATACTAAACAAGAGAAGATACATTCCGCAAAAAACTTGGCTTGAGAGGGCAGCCCCCACAGGAAACTTTAAATGTGGCAATTGCTACTACTGCGATCAACATCTTACGGGTAAAAATATCCAAATTGGTGATAAATGGTACAATGTAGAAGACTTAATCACCTGCCGCACAAAATGGCCAGTGTATGTAATCCTATGTCCATGCGGTTTCTTCTATATTTTTAAAAACCATTAGACCACTTTATACTAGGTTCAGAGAACACTCGCATTCTATAAGTACAGGTATAGGAGCCACACATCTCATTACATATATGCAAAACGTACATAATGGTAATCATAAAGTACTACAGTTTGCAGGTTTGGAAAAAATTACACCATCCCCAGCAGGGGGAGACACGCATAAGCGTCTATTGAGGAGAGAGGCCCGATGGATCATGGAAACTAAGGCATTGGGGCCCATACGATTCAACGATAAAAATTACTTGGTCATTTTTATATAATGATGTCCAGCTGTGGAATATGTAGAGGTATGTGTATATATGTATGTACATGTGTCTCTGCATTCTGACTATATCTATGACCGGAAATATCAAAAAACTGACCTGCACATCCAACAAATGTGAACAGGTGCTAACTGAAAAAACATAGTAACTATAAATGCATACAGTTGCACACTGAAAAAGCCAAAAATGTACAAGGGAAAATATGGCACTGCATTACTGCAAAAAAGAGATATTTAGTTTATATATTGGCCAATGCATGTAAGCCCGGAAACCAACGACAAGGTATATCTCTGTAATCCGGGAACCTAACTTAAATGCCACTATCTAGATTAAAATCATCCGTATCTGGGAAAAATGCCACTATTTGGACTACAAACCTCCATGTATGGGCAGCTAGGCTCCTGCTACAATGGTTATGAACACAGCCAGGTCTTAGGGTGGAGTGCTCAGTCAGAAAAAGACTCACTAGAAATATCAAAAAACTGACCCGCACATCCAACAAATGTGAACAGGTGCTAACTGAAAAAACATAGTAACTGTATGCATTTATAGTATATATCTATGACCGTACATGAAATAAAATGATAACCAATGCTTCACATCAGTCCCCTCTACTTGAGTTCAGACACGGCAATTTTCCACCTCCCCCTTTTTTTGCTGTGTTTTTCTTTTTCTCCTTGTTAATGATTATCATTAGTAAAATCATTAGATATAAAACTAAAATAATAATAAAAATACTTACATTGATCAAGAGAAACAGATTGTTCTAGCAATATCATTGCATAAAAAATAGTTCAGTTATGATGATGAGTCATTAGTTGGATACCATTGCTGTAAAGTGATTCTTTCACAAGCTAATGGAAATATCCTTTTATATGACATGACCCGTAGTGATAAATCGGCATTCCCCCCCCCTCCCCTTGTTTTACTACACTAAAAATTAATTGATGTGCATATTTATAATGCTGTTTCCAAGTGGGATATGGGGAATGAGTAATGCTGAATATCAATAGAGATCGAGGTGATGGTAAGTTATTTAATCGTTAGTCCTGTTATGAAAATTGGACAGTATGATATTTAATATAATAGTATTCTGACTTTATTCCTATACTAGTTTAAAGAGTTGTATTCTGTGTTTGTTGTTAATTGTTTTTAACAAGTAACACGTGGAGTTAAAAATTTACCCTATTTAAGTGGTTAATACTCACGTTTCTCTGTATGGACCCGTGAAAGCACCCCTAGAAGTGCAAAACGGTACCGTCGTCCTCGTGCTCTCCTCCCTCTGCTCACTCATGTTTGTCTCACCTGTCTGCAAGAGAAAATAAAGCATGAATTTTGACACCGCAGAGTGCTGCCAACCTCTTTTTTCTTGATATATTTGCTCTACTTTGGCAATAGTGTGGCACCCCAGGGTTCAGTTGCCACAAATATACCTGTACCTGGGCAGGGAAGGATCTCCACATCAGGTAATCCCACATACATTTCCACTCCATGCCTGGAGGGGGAGCTCTACAAGTCGAGTTCAGGTGAGGTCCCCTTGAAATCCACGTTTGGAGGCGGAGTCAGAGAGACAGTTGACAGTTGGAGAAAAAGGAGACTGTGCGAGCAGAGAGTGAGGGAAGACATCAAAATGGAGAGGGCAGTGCTTAGCCCGCACAAGTAACTGTGTGACAGCCTGAGGGATCAAGAGTGAGGCAAAAGAGGAGAGACCGGGGAGGTGGAGTCTAACCGGTTCATCCCCAAGGAACAGCGCTGATTATCGGACACCGGCGTCCGAGATTGTGAGGGATCTAATCTGCTCAGCAATAAAGACCGGGGGCCAGGGAGACTGCAGATCTCCTGGCAGCAGCAGCACCTGAAGGCAAAGCCGCTACACAGAGTTTAGGGACCGCAGTGAGTACAGCAGTGCCCCTTAGAGAAGCTCCCGCCGCCTGCCATACAGGTGAAGACAGTGAGAGAGGGACAAGGAATAGCTACAGGAAGCCTAGTACGAAGGAGAGATACAGCGCAGCAGGAAGGCCACACAACTAACCTGGTTCAGAGATCCTCAACGGTTTCCAGATTACCCAAAAACTGTAACATCAGAAACTGAACCCTTTTTTAACACCTGCAAGTAAAATCTGGTCAGAGTTAATGAATTGGTGTGACGCACTTTATTTCTTCATCTGAGGAGCCATAAGCTGCTGCACTAAAGTGACAGTTGAAAAGGCTGTGAGGAAAAACGGCCGCCATATCTGTGTACTACTAAAACTGCCCTGGGGACCCCGCTTCACCTACGGGAAGCGTAAACAACTGGCTGCCTAACCATCACCCCAGAGGTCTGACCTGCAGCCCTAGTAACCATACTGGAATCGTAGGTGGCGTCACGAAATACTTTTATTTATTTAATTTTTTCTTTATTATTTTTTTTTTAATTTTTATTATTTATTGACTTTCAGCGACCACCAGGGCCACGGAACCGGGCACAGGCCCCCGTGACATAATCCCATTAACCAACACCCGGAACCGAGTACCCCACGGCTCTGGGGCGGGTCAGCTTTTGGCGTCACGAACAGGATCTGGACAAGGCCCTTTAACCCTGGGTAACGTGTGCCTTGAAAACTGTTTAATAATAACTGAACTTTGCCGCCACTTTGAGCATTTGAAAAATTAACTGCGCCATAGCGAGGATGGAGATGCAAGGCAATGCTGATGCCGCTGGAGCAACTGCAGCACCTGAAGCTGTAGCCCCGATCATGCCGCTTGCTCTGCCGTATGTCCCGGGGGCAGCATGGTTACCGCAATATGCTGGGGAACCCAATACCCTAGCTGAATTTAGGGAAAAGATATGCAATTTCCTGGATATATACTCTATGACTGACAAGCAAAAAGTGTCTGTTTTTGCTGGGGCAACTGACGGATGCAGCAGAGCGAGAGGTTAAATCCTGGCTGAATACAGATAAAAGGACAATAACCCAGATATTTGCTAATTTAAAAGCTGCTTTTGAAACTCGTACTGTAGCTGAGCTAAGAATGAGGTTTTACAACTGCAAACAAAGACCGCAGGATAGCATACGGGATTATGCATTGAACCTTCAGGAGGCGCTGAGGGCTGTAAAGCAGGTAGACCCTGAAAGTGCAGGAGAGGAAGATAAAATGTTAATTGAGCAGGTTCTTCAGGGGCTACATTCACCAATTCATCAAACACAGCTGCGTCTATGGGTCATGGAGCATCCGAGTCTAGATTTTGTAACTCTGAAGAACTGGGCCATTAGAGCACTGCGATTCCCTGTGACTACAGACCCCGCACCTCAGCCGTGGCAAGCCATCACCTCTCCCTCAGAGGTGGCGTCCCTTTCCTTAACTCCAGCAGAAATCAATGGACAGACTGTAATACCTGGTGCCTCTGATGACTTGCGTTCCCAGGTACAGCAGCTGACAAAAGATGTGGCCATGCTCCTAAAGGCCATGCAACTCCAGCAGAAACCACAGTCGTCGGAGAGAATCCAGTTGGCTGACAGCCCTGAGGACGTCCCGTGGATGCGAGGAAGGAGGAACCCGCCGCCCAGAAGAAGACCCAACGACCGCTACGACTTGTCAGGACAGCCTATCTGCCGTTGTTGTAACGAGGCGGGCCACTTTGCCAGGTCATGTCCTTTAAACCAGCGACTCCTGGGGCAGCGGGCCGACCACCAGGAATAAAACAACCAGGCCCATCAAACTGGCGCGATAGATAAGTGGGAGGACGACCATTCCTATCTATCGTGCTAGATGGCATTCCCACACTTGCTCTATTGGACACTGGCTCACAGGTGACGACGATCCCGCATATCCTTTACAAAAGATTTTGGGCCGATTCTGAGCTCACTCGCCCAGACCCAAACCTTACTATATATGCTGCTAATGGACAGCCAGTATCACAAGTAGGGTACAAGGAGGTGACGATAAAGGTGGGGAGGGAGGAGCTAAAGGGCCAAGGACTTATTGTGGTGGATACTGATTGTCGTGAAAGAAATCCAACAATGATATTAGGTACTAATGTTGTTGAAAATTGTCTAGAAGTTCTTTTCTTGCTCCAGCAGGTTGCAGAAACTGCCAGCATCGTGCAGCAGAGGGTCCAACAGAAAGAAATCAAGGCCCTTCTGCAGAGACAACAGGTAGAGTTGTCTGGTGGAGAAATCGGCAGTGTACGGGCAAGCGACCCATTCCCCATTGTGTTACCCCCAAGAAGTGAAGTGATGATTTGGTGTCGGGCAGCGATAGGCCTCAGAGGGCAGGATTACCAGGCAATGGTAGAGCCCATGTACTCAGATAGTAGGCCCACAGTCCTGACAGCCAGGGGGATAGTTGATGTACGCAAAGGGAGGGTACCTGTACGAGTTTTAAACTGTGGAGAGGAAGAGGTCAAGCTACCCAGATATGCTACTGTTGCCAAGTTGTTCACTGTCAACAACAACTCAATTCAGGCAGTGGAACCCTTGACCCCGTCCGACCAGGCGGAGGACAACAGCTCCACGGGACAGCTGGAGGACTGGTGTCAGAAGCTGCATGTCGGCACTGATTCCACCCCTTCTTACCAAAGGCACGGAGTTTATCGGGTGGTGAAGGAATATGAATCGGGTGGTGAAGGAATATGAATGGGTCTTTAGTAAGCATCCATTAGACTTTGGGCGGATAAAAGGGGTACACCATCGCATACCCACAGGAGATCATCCAGCTATAAAAGAGAGATACAGGCCTATACCACCAGCTCACTATCAGTGTGCTAAAGATATGTTACGGGAAATGAAGGAAGCTGGGGTTATTAGAGATAGTTGTAGCCCCTGGTCATCCCCACTTATCCTGGTAAGAAAGATGGCACAATGAGGATGTGCGTTGACTATAGGCAGATAAACCGCATAACACACAAGGATGCTTACCCGTTGCCCCGCATTGAGGAATCACTTGCTGCACTGAAAGCTGCTAATTTATTTTCCACCTTAGATCTTATCAGTGGGTATTGGCAGGTTTCCATGGCAGAAGATCGAGAGAAGACCGCATTCACGACGCCGATGGGTCTGTGTGAGTTCAACAGCATGCCGTTTGGACTCTGCAATTCACCCGGCACGTTCCAAAGGTTGATGGAGTGTTGCCTGGGGCACCGAAACTTAGAGACTGTACTGATATATCTTGATGACGTCATCGTGTATTCCAAGACGTATGAGGAACATCTGGAGCACCTGGCGGAGGTGTTTGAAGCATTGTCAAAGTTTGGTATGAAACTAGAGCCTTCAAAATGCCATTTGCTGAAGCCTAAGGTTTAGTATCTTGGGCATGTGGTCAGTGCGGATGGTGTGGCACCAGACCCTGAAAAGGTCACTGCTATCAGAGACTGGCCAAAGCCAACGACCGTCAAAGAGGTGCGTCAGTTCTTGGGGCTGGTAGGATACTACAGGAGGTTCATAAAGGACTTCACGAAAATAGCGGAGCCTTTGCAAGATCTCCTGGTAGGCCAGACCAAAAAGGGCAAGACTTCCGGCCCTCTGTTTGAATGGGGTGAAAAAGAAGAAGACTCCTTCAAGCACATGATGTGGGCCCTGACCGGTGAGGAAATCCTGGCCTACCCTGATTATAATCTGCCATTCGTGCTGTACACAGATGCCAGTAATGTGGGATTGGGAGCTGTGCTGTCGCAGGTGCAGAATGGCAAAGAACGTGTAATTGCCTTTGCAAGCAGGAATCTCCGTCCTACTGAGAGAAACCCAGAAAACTACAGTTCTTTCAAGCTGGAATTCCTGGCCTTAGTCTGGGCCGTCACTGAACGGTTCAAGCACTACCTGGCGGCTGCGAAGTTTACCATATTTATGGATAACAACCCGCTTACTCACTTGGACTCCGCAAAGCTAGGTGCACTAGAGCAGCGATGGTTGGCCCGTTTGTCAAACTATGACTTCACCATCAAATATCGGGCAGGCCGCTAAAACGCCACAGCTGATGCATTGTCGAAAATGCCCCATTTACCAGATGCAGGAGAAGACTCATATGAGCTAGAAGAG
This sequence comes from Anomaloglossus baeobatrachus, assembly GCF_048569485.1. Classification (NCBI taxonomy): domain Eukaryota; kingdom Metazoa; phylum Chordata; class Amphibia; order Anura; family Aromobatidae; genus Anomaloglossus; species Anomaloglossus baeobatrachus. The sequence goes on from NC_134358.1 coordinate 572,108,572, forward strand.
ATAGAGCTGCCGGCTTTTCACCGCAACAGTGCATCCCAGTGTAACCAAGGTGTTAAAGGCAAACGCCAAGAGGCCACGCTGAACCCGTTACCTTACCACGGGTGGGAGGAAACGCAAGACAGCGATCCGGCTGTTTGCCTAGTTAAAGCGCTAATAATCCAACCAGACTCAAGTCTTAGCCCAGATGCCCCACCGGAAGCGCAGCACCTGTGGAAGGAAAAGAGCGGATTGTTCATCTACAGGGGTAGGCTATGCAGACATTACATCAACCCCCGAACCTATGAAAGGGTGTGGCAAATAGTGGTATCGAAGAGAGATGTTCAGATGGTGCTGGAGGCGTACCATGACGGAGCAGGACACTTCGGGTGGAAGAAGCTTGAGGTACTGTTACGCAACAGATTCTATTGGGTTGGCATGAGAACTACCATTGAGAACTGGTGCCGAAACTGTGGCCCATGCAACCTGAGAAGAAAGGATCGTGACAGTCAAAGAGCTCCACTACAACCAATTGTCACCAAGCAGCCGCTGGAACTTGTAGCCTTGGACCATGTGAAATTGACACCCAGTAGATCTGGCTATACGTATGCCCTCACTATGGTGGACCACTATTCCCGGTTTCTGGTGGTAGTACCTGTAAAGGACTTGACAGCAAGAACCGCAGCGAGAACCTTTCAAGCCTACTTCTGCAGACCACATGGCTACCCGGAACAGGTGTTGACGAATCAAGGTTCTGCGTTCGAAGCTGAAGTGTTCCAGGAGTTTTGCAACCTGTATGGATGTAAGAAAATCCGAACCACACCGAATCACCCACAGACCAACGGCATGTGTGCGAAAATGAACCAGGTGGTTATAGACGTGTTGAAAACCTTGCCCTTGGAAGAAAGAAGCATGTGGCCAGAGAAGTTGCCTGATTTAGTGGACATGTACAACAACATCCCTGTGAGTTCCACCAATTGCACGCCAGCGTACTTAATGAGAGCAAGACCCGGGAAGTTACCAGTTGACCTAGAGATGGGAATTTTCGTTCCTGAAACCAGTTCACCTGAAGCTGATTGGGACACTAAGCGCCAAGAGCAGTACAAAAAGGTACAGGAGTGCATAGAAAGAAGCCTAGACCAAATTAGAGAAAGGCAAGAGAAAGATTATAACAAGAATGCAACAGCTTCTCCTTTAATACCTGGAGAGATGGTTCTAAAAAGAAAAAGAAGGACCCATAAGCTTGATGACCAGTGGGAAGCAGAACCATACACAGTATTGCCCTCTAAATTTGACAACAAGAAAATCTGCTTAACCCCTTCACCCCCGGCCACTAAAACACCCTAATGACCGGGCCATTTTTTGCAATTCTGACCAGTGTCACTTTGACAGGTTATAACTCTGGAACGCTTCAACGGATCCTGGCGATTCTGACATTGTTTTTTCGTGACATATTGTACTTCATGTCAATTGTAAATTTAGGCCGATACTTTTTGTGTTTATTTGTGAAAATCTAGGAAATTGTGCGAAAATTTCGCAATTTTCAAACTTTGAAAATTTATGCCCATAAATCTGAGAGATATGTCACACAAAATAGTTACGAAATAACATTTCCCACTTGTCTACTTTACATCAGCGCAATTTTCGAAAGAATTTTTTTTTCCGTTAGGAAGTTAGAAGGGGTCAAAGTTCATCAGCAATTTCTAATTTTTCAAACAAAATTTACAAAATAATTTTTTTAGGGACCACATCACATTTGAAGTAACTTTGAGAGGCCGAGGTGACAGAAAATACCCAAAAGTGACCCCATTCTAAAAACTGCACCCCTCACACTGCTCAAAACCACATCCAAGAAGTTTATTAACCCTTTAGGTGCTTCACAGGAACTAAAGCAATGTGGAAGGAAAAAATGAAAATTTTACTTTTTAACACAAAAATGTTACTTTAGCCATAACATTTTCATTTTCACAAGGGAGAAAAGAGAAAGTGCACCCTACAATTTATTGTGCATTTTCTCCTGAGTACGCTGATACCCCATATGGGGTAAAAATCAATTGTTTGGGTGCACGGCAGAGGTCGAAAGGGAAGGAGCGCCATTTGAATTTTTGAACGCAAAATTAGCTGCACTCATTAGCGGACGCCATGTCGGGTTTGAAGACCCCCTGAGGTGCCTAAACAATGGAGCTCCCCCACAAGTGACCCCATTTTGGAAACTAGACCCCTCAAAGAGTTTATCTAGATGTTTAGTGAGCCCCAAGGGGCTCCACAGAAGTTGATAATGTTGAGCCATGAATACAATTTTCTTTTGTTTTACCACAGAACTGTTACTTGAACCAGGTAGCTTTTTTTTTCACAAGGGTATCAGGAAAAAAATGCACCATAAAACGTATTGTGCAATTTCTCCTGAGTACGCAGATACCTCACATGTGGTGGAAAGTAATTGTTGGGCGCATGGCGTGGCTCAGAAGAGAAGGGCACCATTTGACAGCAAAATTGATTGGAATCATTAGCGGACGCCATGTCATGTTTTTAGACCCCCCCTATGGTGCCTAAACAGTGGAGCTCCCCCACAAATTACCCCATTTTGGAACTAGACCCCTCAAGGAATTTATCTAGATGTTTAGTGAGCCCTTTGTACCCCCAGGGGCTCCACTGAAAGATGATAACGTTGAACCGTGAAAATTATTATTTTTTTTTTTTTTAATTTTTGCAGCAACAAGGTAGCTTTTTTTTTTCTTTTTACAACGGTATCAGGAAAAAATGCACCATAAAACGTATTGTGCAATTTTTACCGAGTACGCAGATACCTCATATGTGGTGGAAATCAATTTTTTGGGCGCATGGCGGGGCTCAGAAGACAAGGAACGCCATTTGACTTTTCAAACGCACAGACGCAGTGCACTGATCGGCCGCTGCAGGAGGCACGGTCGGATGAGATACAAAAAGCGCTGGGGATAAGGAAAAAAAAAAAAAAAGTCACGCCAAAAATTGAGCAGGGATGCAGATCCGCGCTCAGCGGGACGCACGGACGGATGCGATACTTTTTTTTCCGTATCCCCGACGCTTTTTGTATCGCATTAGTCCGTGCGTCCCGCCGAGCGCTGATCAGGGATGCACATAACGGATCGGCATCCCTGCTCAATTTTTGGCGTGACTTTTTTTCCGTATCCCCGATGCTTTTTGTCACGCCAAAAATTGAGCAGGGATGCTGATCTGTTATGTGCATCCCGGATCAGCGCTCGGCGGGACGCACGGACTGATGCGATACAAAAAGCGTCGAGGATACGGGAAAAAAAAAGTCCCGCCGAAAACTGACCACGGATGCAGATACGTTATCTGCATCCCTGATCAGCGCTCGGCGGGACGCACGGACGCATCAGGTGTAAAAATGGACAGGGGATAGAGGAAAAAAAAGAAAAAAAAAAAAAAGTTATACTCTCAGTACCCAGAGGATTAGCAGGAGGAACAGCTTTACAGGAGCAGCAGGCAGGAAGTTGGACAGCTCAGCAGAAGACCCAGGAAGAAGGACCCAGCGATGGAGGCAGATGTGATCGGGCCATTGAAGACCTCGGAGGACCGGTGAAGACAGGTAAGGGGACGTCGGGGGGACAGCAGAGGGGGAGGGGGAGAGCAGAGGGGGAGAGCAGAGGAGGAGGGAGATACCGGAGGAGCTGCAGAATAGAGATCACAGGGGAGGCCGGCAGATTGGGATGTCGGGGGGCAGATCGGGATGTCGGGGGGGCAGCAGAGGGGGAGGGGGAGAGCAGAGGAGGAGGGAGATACCGGAGGAGCTGCAGAATAGAGATCACAGGGGAGGCCGGCAGATTGGGATGTCGGGGGGCAGATCGGGATGTCGGGGGGGCTGATCGGGATGTCGGGGGGCAGATCGGGATGTCGGGGGGCAGATCGCAGGGGGGCACGGGCAGGGGCCATTACGGGAGCGCGCAGGAGCAATCACAGGAGCTGCAAGGTGAGCACAATACTCACCGCTCCTGCTCCACGTGACAGCAGTGGCAGCAGCAGCGGTGGCGTGGTACCACTAGTACCAGCCAGTGCTGCACGCTGCAGACATGTTGGGGGAGGGTCCCCAGACCAGCACAGGCCTGGGGAGGGCGGCCACCAGCAAATCAAACCGCCCCACTGCACACTGATTGGAGCGATTGCGCGTCATAGCACAATCGCTCCAATCAGTGCTGCAGGGGCTGGGGGCGGCATGTTTGAGATCCACCTATGATCTGCTGTACCTGCTACGGCATCTCATAGCCGGATCTCACAATATCGTACTATTTCCGGCATTATTTTTACCGAAATCAGTGCGAAAGATGTGGTTGGCGGTTCAGATTTGAACAGCCAATCACATCGATCGCCTATGGGGGTGGCGATGCCACCCCCCCTGGGGTGAAGCAAAGGTCCCCTGCTGTAAGAAACAGCAGGGGACATCATTTGAAAGCCGTTGCTATGGCCACGGCAATCAAATGAACTTTAGGCAGTAAAATTACGTCCCTGGTCGTTAAGTCACGTTAAAATAGGATGTAATTTTACTGCCCGTGGTCGTGAAGGGGTTAATCAGCAAGGATAAGGGAAAAACGTCAGCGGCAGTTTCTAGAGACCACCTTAAAAAATGTCCTGAACAGTTGAAGCAAAAAGAAGTAATCCCCTGTATACCTCAACCTGAAGAGGAAAAGAAAGAGAAGATGATACGAACAGTACTTGGTGATTTTCCTAAAAGTTGGCCTCGGTACAATGGAGCCATAATTATACCATTATTGACTGGCGCTCAACCAGTAGAAGTCTGAGAAAGACTGGAAGAACCGGTCAACGTTTCAAAAGAACTACCTGTCGCAGTAGAACCAGAGAACCCTGCTATTGGTGAACCTGCCAGTCCTATGGTAAGACTAAGACAACATTCACGCATACCAATATTGCGTAGATCCTCATTCAGACTAGTAGATAGTGCACGCATAGCACCAGCACTAGGTACCAGTACAACGCACCGACCAGTTGAGACAGAGGCATTACGTAGGTCTAGCCGTAGCAACTTTGGTCACCCCCCCATCCCGTTATGTAGCAGAATATTAAAAAGTAAGTGTAGTAGTTAGTAAAATGTAAAAATATTTTATTTGTTTGTTTATTGCAACTAAGTAAATTTGTAACCGTCAAGCGTGTTGAGCCTGCAGGACTTTTTGCATGAACTTTTGCATCTTCTTGAACTTTTATTGACATATGGACCAATGGACCACAGGACTGGTAGTGGTCAAAAACTTTCTTATATATACCATACTCACATTTTGCAGCGGAAGGACTGCATTTTTCTGTTTTATTGGTTTTTGTAATTTTTATTTTTTAAGACTTTGTACTACTCTTTATTGTTGCTAATGTTTTATAAGTTTGTGTTTCCAGCCCAGGAGTACTGAATTTAACTAAGGGGGAATGTGGCACCCCAGGGTTCAGTTGCCACAAATATACCTGTACCTGGGCAGGGAAGGATCTCCACATTAGGTAATCCCACATACAACATTTCCACTCCAAGCCTGGAGGGGGAGCTCTACAAGTCGAGTTAAGGTGAGGTCCCCTTGAAATCCAGGTTTGGAGGCGGAGTCAGAGAGACAGTTGACAGTTGGAGAAAAAGGAGACTGTGCGAGCAAAGAGTGAGGGAAGACATCAAAATGGAGAGGGCAGTGCTTAGCCCGCACAAGTAACTGTGTGACTGCCTGAGAGATCAAGAGTGAGGCAAAAGAGAAGAGACCGGGGAGGTGGAGCCTGACCGGTTCATCCCCAAGGAACAGCGCTGAACACCGGCGTCTGAGATTGTGAGGGATCTAATCTGCTCAGCAATAAAGACCGGCGGCCAACCGGGGGCCAGGGAGACTGCAGATCTCCTGGCAGCAGCAGCACCTGAAGGCAAATCCGCTACAGAGCTTAGCGACCGCAGTGAGTACAGCAGTGCCCCTTAGAGAAGCTCCCGCCACCTGCCATACAGGTGAAGACAGTGAGAGATGGACAAGGTATAGCTACAGGCAGCCTAGTACGAAGGAGAGACACAGCGCAGCAGGGAGGCCACACAACTAACCTGGTGCAGAGATCCTGAACTGTTCCCAGATTACCCAAAAACTGTAACATCAGAAACTGAACCCTTTTTTAACACCTGCAAGTAAAATCTGGTCAGAGTTAATGAATTGGTGTGACACACTTTATTTCTTAATCTGAGGAGCCATAGGCTGCTGCACTAAAGTGACAGTTGAAAAGGCTGTGAGGAAAAACGGCCGCCATATCTGTGTACTACTAAAACTGCCCTGGGGACCCCGCTTCACCTATGGGATGGGAAGCGTAAACAACTGGCTGCCTAACCATCACCCCAGAGGTCTGACCTGCAGCCCCAGTAACCATACTGGAACCGTAGGTGGCGTCACAAAATACTTTTATTTATTTATTTTTTTCTTTATTATTTTTTATTTTATTTTTTTTAATTTTTATTATTTATTGACTTTCAGCGACCACCAGGGCCACGGAACCGGGCACAGGCCCTCGTGACATAATCCCATTAACCAACACCCGGAACCGAGTACCCCACGGCCCTGGGGCGGGTCAATAGCACCGCAGATCGCCATTTCATCTCATTGCCACTAACCGGTACGATACAGTGACACCAAAGTGAGTGGATAGCAGCTTGACTGCACTCAGAGCGCCCATGTGGCTGGCTCTATACTGAACAGAGCCGATTGGGATTTTGTCGCAAGCTCTCCACAAGTGGTAAGCAGTGCTGTGCACAATCTTTCCTTCTACTTGTCAAGAACTGTACTTGTGTTCTTCCATTTCCTTACTATGTTCCTCACAGTGGAAACTGACAGTTTAAATCTCTGAGAACTTTTTGTATCCTTCCCCTGAACAACTATGTTGAATAATCTTTGTTTTCAGATCATTTGAGAGTTGTTTTGAGGAGCCCATGATGCCACTCTTCATAGGAGATTCAAATAGGAGAACTACTTGCAAGTGGCCACCTTAAATACCTTTTCTCATAATTGGATACACCTGCCTATGAAGTTCAAAGCTCAATGAGGTTACAAAACCAATTTAGTGCATTAGTAAGTCAGTAAAAAGTAGTTAGGAGGGTTCAAATCAAGAAATTGATAAGGGTGCCCATACTTTTGCACCAGTCAAATTTTGATTAAATGTGGATTGCACATTTTCTGTTAGTACAATAAACCTCATTTCAATCCAGAAATATTACTCAGTCCATCAGTTATTAGATATATGAAACTGAAATAGCTGTTGCAAAAACCCAAATTGTTATAAAGAACAAAGGTTAACATTAATAGGGGTGCCCAAACTTTTTCATATGACTGTACATAGGATACCAAACACATCAAGTAGAATAATAGGTTAGGGAGTAGTTTGCATAACCAAACGCTGTGACCTATTGTTGGACATCACAGGACTGTACAGACACACAGACATATGAAAATGGATGCACACAGACATGCACACCCATGCAGGCTAGCACATACATGCATACATACATACACACCAACATACGAAGACACACAGACAGGCACACAGACACACATACTGTACATATGCACACAAACACACCCATGCAGACAAGCACACACACGCATACATAGGCATGAACACACATGAAGACATCGACACAGGCACACAGATGTAGACACAGAATTGCGCACAAATAGACACGTAGACACACAGACAAATGTACACAAGCAGACAAGCACATGTATACATAGGCAGACACGCACACGTATACATAGACAGACACATACACGCAGACATATGAACACACATGCAGACAAGTGTACGTAGAAAGGCACATGCACGTATATACAGTCACGCACATGAACGCAGACACACACACATACATATTCATGCTGACAGACGCACACACACACACAAGAATGCAGCCAGGTACATGTACGCACACAAACACATATGTATACATAAAAACAAGGAGAACAAGTGTTTTTTATTGATATTCAATCTTTTATTAAGTAAATAGAGAAAAGTAGTTCAAAAATGATCATAAATTACAAAAATGTGCATATAATATAACATCAAAAAGTACCATACTCTTGAATTTTTGTTATATTATATGCACATTTTTGTAATTTATGATAATTTTTGGAACTACTTTTTTCTATTTACTTAAAAGATTGAATATCAATAAAAAAAAACTATTTCTCCTTGTTTTTGTCATTACTCTTGAGTGTAGTCATAAGGTGGCCTCATTTTGGGTAACACTCGTTACACCTCTCTGGCCATCTACAGTGCTGGCCAAAAGTATTGGCACCCCTGCAATTCTGTCAGATAATACTCAGTTTCTTCTTGAAAATGATTGCAATCACAAATCAACTTCATTTATTTTGCTTACAATGAAAAAACACAAAAGAGAATGAAACAAAAATCAAAATCATTGATCATTTCACACAAAACTCCAAAAATGGGTCAGACAAAAGTATTGGCACCCTTAGCCTAATACTTGGTTGCACAACCCTTAGCCAAAATAACTGCGAACAACTGCATCCGGTAACCATCAATGAGTTTCTTACAATGCTCTGCTGGAATTTTCGACCAGTCTTCTTTGGCAAACTGTTCCAGGTCCCTGATATTTGAAGGGGGCCTTCTCCAAACTGCCATTTTGAGATCTCTCCACAGGTGTTCTATGGGGTTCAGGTCTGGACTCATTGCTGGCCACTTTAGTAGTCTCCAGTGCTTTCTCTCAAACCATTTTCTAGTGCTTTTTGAAGTGTATTTTGGGTCATTGTCCTGCTGGAAGACCCATGACCTCTGAGGGAGACCCAGCTTTCTCACACTGGGCCCTACATTATGCTGCAAAATTTGTTGTTAGTCTTCAGACTTCATAATGCCATGCACACGGTCAAGCAGTCCAGTGCCAGAGGCAGCAAAGCAACCCCAAAACATCAGGGAACCTCTGCCATGTTTGACTGTAGGGACCATGTTCTTTTCTTTGAATGCCTCTTATTTTTCCCCTGTAAACTCTATATTGATGGCTTTTCCCAAAAAGCTCTACTTTTGTATCATCTGACCAGAGAACATTCTTCCAAAACGTTTTAGGCTTTCTCAGGTAAGTTTTAGCAAACTCCAGCCTGGCTTTTTTATGTCTCGGGGCAAGAAGTGGGGTCTTCCTGGGTATCCTATCATACAGTTCCTTTTCATTCAGACGCCAACGGATAGTACGGGTTGACACTGTTGTACCCTCGGACTGCAAGGCAGCTTGAACTTGTTTGGATGTTAATCGAGGTTCTTTATCCACCATCCGCACAATCTTGCGTTGAAATCTCTCATCAATTTTTCTTTTCCTTCCACATCTAGGGAGGTTAGCCACAGTGCCATGGGCTTTAAACTTCTTGATGACACTGTGCACCGTAAACACAGGAACTTTCAGGTCTTTGGAGATGGACTTGTAGCCTTGAGATTGCTCATGCTTCCTCACAATTTGGATTCTCAAGTCCTCAGACAGTTCTTTGGTCTTCTTTCTTTTCGCCATGCTCAATGTGGTGCACACAAGGACACAGGACAGAGGTTGAGTCAACTTTAATCCATGTCAAATGGCTGCAAGTGTGATTTAGTCATTGCCAACACCTGTTAGGTGCCACAGGTAAGTTACAGGTGCTGTTAATTACACAAATTAGAGAAGCATCACATGATTTTTCAAACAGTGCCAATAGTTTTGTCCACCCCCTTTTCTATGTTTGGTGTGGAATTATATCCAATTTGGCTTTATGACAATTTTTTTTAATTTTTTTTCATTTTTAGACAAATTAAATGAAGATAATAATACCAAAGAATTTGTGATTGCAATCATTTTCAAGAAGAAACTGAGTATTATCTGACAGAATTGCAGGGGTGCCAATACTTTTGGCCAGCACTGTATTTCGATTATGTGCCGTATGGAGTTCTGTTTGTTAATATATATATACATACAGACTGGCAGACACATGCACATGCATGTACACACATAAATGTAGACACAAAGACACATGCACAGATATGTAGACACAGGCACATGCACGCACACATACGTAGACAGAGGCAAATGCACGCACATATACCTAGACACACTGGCGCATCCATACACACATATGTAGACACACAGGCACATGCACGCACATGTACGTAGACACACAGGCAACTGCATGCATAAACATGCACAAGAACGCAGACAGGCACATGCATGCAAATGGGAACATGCACACATACATGCACAAGTACGCAGACAGGCACACGCACTAATGTACAGAAATGTACATACACAGATTTATACATAACAGTAATACAGACACAAATATATACATGTAATCTAAGAAAAAGCTTTCCAATATGAACAGGTGCAGACTGAACATATTATGTCTGCACCTGTTCACATTAGAAAGGTAGGAGGTGCATTGACTTTTTTTTTTTTTTTTTTTTAGATTACAGGGTTATGCCTTCTGCTTGAACACTCCTGCTCTTCAGCATCAGGTGATTTTAACCTCTTTATGACACATGATGTACTGGGTACGTCATGGATCATGTGAGGTTAATCCCCGCCGCCTGATGTGGGCAGTCCGTTCTGAGCACATATCAACTGATTTCAACAGCTGACATGTGTGCCTGCTAGACGCGAGTGGAATCGCATTCCACCCACGCCTATTAACCTCTTACATCTCACTGCCAAAATCTGGCAGAGAGATGTATATGTGCGCAGCCATAACGATAACTTACCCGCCCCCATCGGATGTCCCGTGACGTGATCACGTGACTTCCGGTGTTTGACATGGTAGCACAGGGTCATGTGATGACTCCTGTAGCTATCATGAGTCACGTCCTATTACACATGGCCGACTGTCGTTTATACTAGCAGAGCTCCTTTTCTCCATATCTCAGCTGTGTAGCTGTGATCTGGAGAAATGGAAGAGCGATCAAACTGCTGATTGTTATAGTCCCCTAAGGGATCTAGTAAAATAAAAAAAAGTTTAAAGTTTTAAAAACTTAAAACAAAAATAATAAAACCTAAAAGTTAAAATCACTCTTCATTCGCCCCATTGAAAATTAAAGGGTTAAAAAAAATAAAAATATACACATTTGGTTGTTGTGAATGTCAGTTATGCTTTTGCTGCTGTGAGGCTCCCTCTTGTGGCCAGGAATGGTTTGGACAGAGACCAGGTGTGTTGGAGCAATGGGTGTTTCCATTGCTAACTCTCTGCCTATTTAAACCCTGGTCTGCTAACAGCCTGAGCCGGATGTCATTTGTTCACCAGCCTTCTCATCCTGATCCAGACCACATCTTCCCCAGATAAGTTCTTGGTTCTTTCTTATGTTGTTTTGTTCTTTTTGCTCTTTTCTGGGTTTGTCATTTACTGTGGTTATTGTCAGTTCATTTGCATGCAGGAATCTTCCCTCTCAGTTGCTTAGCTGAGAAGCTCCCTGCAGCTATGTTTGGAGTATTGCTCCTATAAGTCCATGTGTTTGTTGCTTCTTGAATTGGTAATGGTTCATGCTTTCTGTTCATTGGTAAGACAAGAGCACCTGATATAGGACGGAGTTCAGATCTAGTGATCTGAGGGCTTTTTGTACTATCAGGAATTTGGATTTTTGTAGGGTTTTTCTCTGGCCACCATCAGCCCCTTTCCTATCCTGTCCTATTTAGCCAATGGGGCCTCACCTTTGCTAATCCCATCATCCATCTGTGTATTCCTATATCACCGCAGTCTTTGAATGTGGGGGGCTAGCTATATCTTTATGGTCTATTTCTGAGGCAGAGGGTTATTCATCTTTCCTTCCTTTAGGATAGCTAGTTCTCCGGCTGGGTCCCCTCAGCTACTTCTAGTGTTGATGGTTAGTAAGGGGATGGCGGCCAGATTAGTTGCCAATGCTCTTGTCACCTTTTGCCAATGATTTATGGTGATCTTCCATGGTTCCGGATCATAACATTTGGTATTGCCGCACTCAGAAATGCCCGATATATCAAAATATAAAATCAATTAATCTGATCGGTAAATGGCGTAGCGGCAAAAAAATTACAAAAGCCAAGATTACGTTTTTTGGTTGCCGTTTTTTCTTTGATCACAATAACAGGCGATCAAAATGTAGCATCTGCGCAAAAATAGTACCGTTAAAAACGTCAGCTCATGACTCAAAAAATAAGCCATAGATCCCAAAAATGAGAACGCTACGGGTTTTGGAAAATGGTGCAAAACGTGCGCCACTTTGTCTGGACAAATTTGTGAAATTTTTTTAACTCCTTGGATAAAAGTAAACCTAAATATATTTAGTGTCTACAAACTCGCACCGACCTGAGGCATCACACCGACACATCAGTTGTACCATATAGTGAACATAACGAATAAAATATCCCAAGCACTATTGTGCGATCACTTTTTTTTTTGCAGTTTTTCCACACTTGAAATTTGTATGATGTTTTCCACTATACTATATGGTAAAACTTTTGGTTTCATTTAAAAGTACAGCTAGTCCTGGAAAAAACAAGCCCTCATATGGGAAGATTGACTAAAAAATAAAAAACAGTTACAGCTCTCGGAAGTAAGGAAGGACAAAAAAACAAAAACAGAAAAACGGCCGGAGTTGAAGGGGTTAATTCTCCATTTGCAGGTTCTTGTCTGTCCATAAATTGTAGGGTTTTGGTTTTAACAAAAAGAGAGGCATTAGTTTAGTAGGGACCCAACATCATGAGATCGCCTTGCCGCTGACTGTTGGGCTCACAAAACTGGTCAATTTTCTGTGCTAAGTATCATAATTTTTTCATGTTTTTTCATAGCAGTAATGCATGTCTATATTCCCATATTCATTGTTCCATATATGTTAGCAATATAGAGTGCAACTGTCTTCTTTTTCTATATAAATATACACAAACACACATATATTAGGTGAGTTTTTACCTTCTCCCAGCTTGTCTCCCATCCAGCACGCAAGCTCCATTGATGATCCTCTCCAGCAAGAAGTAGCAGTGCAGGGCATGCTGCTTGATGTCACAGCAAACATGGCCACATCTGTTAACTGTGACATGCCTGGGATGGCACACAAACAAATGAAGGCACAGTGCAGCTACGGCCAATGTAGAAACAGTTGGCTCCACGACCCTGCACAGTCGCCTTTGGAGCCGCCCGGTCTGGGGCCCCCTGCTATAGCGCAGCCCTATATTAAGCTTTTTCCCTTTAATAGGAGGGATTGCATCATATATATATATATTGGTTTTGAATGATGTCCCCTATAGATGATGTATATATCAACTCTGTCAACTAGGAAATAGCCTTATTTCACCCACATAGTTATAGATTTGGTCGCAATATGGAATGCAAATTGCAGGTTTAAGATCTAAAATATTTTGAGCCCCTTCTTTGGCACTTTAACACAGTAGTGGGCAATCACTGGATGTGCCCGTGCCCATTTATACCCAGGAACTCATATGTGTGCATGATGCATGAATTTTTTGATATTATGTCCTGTTCCACAATGCACCAGTTGTTTTCATTGGTTGTTTTTATGGGGTAGGGTTTTTTAACTCTGTGTATACCAGCAATTAATAAAGTAATATAATGTTATACTTCAATTATGATGGAATAAAATTTGATATTTTTTCTAAAAACATGATGGTTATTGGATGAAATTTTTGTGTGCAGAAACACCCTTTTTGGTTTCATATATGAGTTACATGGTGGAATCTGCGTTGTTTAATGTGTAAACAGATATGGATCTTTGGTCCTTCTTTTTGGTTAATACTATATTAAGCAAAGTGGGCCCAATGGGGACCCAGGTCTCCTGTGGGCCAGTCCAACCCTGACTGTAATCATAGGCAACGGGGAAATATGGTGAGCAATGACACAGCTACTAAGGCTATGTTCAAACATTGCATTTTTGCAGTTTTTGGCAGTGTTTTTCAAGAGTTTGGTGGAAATTAAAAGCTGATTTTATAGTCCCAGCAAAAGCGATGAGATTTCAAAAATCTAATGCGCACGATGAATAAAGCCTAAGGAGCGGAGGAGGTGGGATTTTTCACTTTATTAATTTTCCTTTTATACAAGTCATTATACAGGAAAGAAAGTTTCTTAAGATTTTGTCCTTTAAAATCTATTTTATCTTCAGTTTTGTATGTTTTATCAGTCCATAAAAGTGGTGCAATACTCTGACAACATTGTTCTCTGCAGTGACCTGCAAGTCAGAGATGTGTCCAGTCATCTTCCCCATGCTGTTCCCATTCCAGTGCTGTTTCCATTGATCACAGTGATTTTCAGGGGAGGGGCAAGGGTCTGACAGAAAAATGTTTAAGTTTCCTACTGAATTCCATTAAGTGCGTTACTCGAGACGAGAACCTGAGCATTATAGTGCTCGCTCATCACTCAACATATTATGAAACTTTTTTACAATAATATTAAAACAAGGCGCTTTCCTTTTAAGAGCTAGAGTATCACTCAAGGAAGGTAAAATATCATGGTAATTTAAGGTCTAAAAACATCTTATACTTTTGATACAATCTAACTAATAAAAGCCTTTCCTTTGTAAATTTTCTTATGCTTGTAAAGAGCTTAATTCTTAAAATATTTATCAAATTCTGAACATGAAAATACCTTCTCTCATGTGTGAAGCCTCTCATGTGCAACAAGAGTTGATTTCCGAGTAAAACATTTCCCACATTCTGAACATGAATATGGCTTCTCTCCTGTGTGAATTCTCTCATGTCTAACAAGATGGGATTTGTTTGTAAAACATTTCCCACATTCTGAACATGAATATGGCTTCTCTCCTGTGTGAATTCTCTCATGTCTAACAAGATGGTCTTTCTTTGTAAAACATTTCCCACATTCTAAACATGAATATGGCTTCTCCTCTGTGTGAATTCTCTGATGTTTAACAAGATTTGATTTATTAGTAAACCATTCCCCACATTCAGAACATGAATATGGCTTCTCCCCTGTGTGATAGCTGTGGTGTAGAATAAAAGATTGCTTATTATTAAAACATTTCCCACATTCAGAACATGAAAATAGCTTCTCTCCTGTGTGAATTCTCTCATGTCTAACAAGATGGGATCTCTCTGTAAAACATTTCCCACATTCTAAACATGAATACGGCTTCTCTCCTGTGTGAATTCTCTCATGTGTAACAAGATGGGATTTATATGTAAAACATTTCCCACATTCTGAACATGAATATGGCTTCTCTCCTGTGTGAGTTCTCTCATGGTCAACAAGATTTGATTTCTTAGTAAAACATTTTCCACATTCTGAACATGAATATGGATTCTCTCCTGTGTGAATTCTCTCATGTGTAACAAGAGCAAATTTCTGAGCAAAACATTTCCCACATTCTGCACATGAATATGGCTTCTCTCCTGTGTGAATTCTCTCATGCGTAACAAGAGCAATTTCCTGAGCAAAACATTTCCCACATTCTGAACATGAATATGGCTTCTCTCCTGTGTGATAGCTTTGGTGTTGAATATAAGATGGCTTATTAGTAAAACATTTTCCACATTCAGAACATGAAAATAGCTTCTCTCCTGTGTGAATTCTCTCATGTCTAACAAGTGAGGATTTATTTGTAAAACATTTCCCACATTCTAAACATGAATACGGCTTCTCTCCTGTGTGAATTCTCTCATGTGTAAAAAGATGGGATTTATTTGTAAAACATCTCCCACATTCTGAACATGAATATGACTTCTCCCCCGTGTGATAGCTTTGGTGTAGAATAAGAGATGGCTTATTAGTAAAACATTTCCCACATTCAGAGCATGAAAATGGCTTCTCTCCTGTGTGAATTCTCTCATGTATAACAAGATTTGATTTCTGGGAAAAACATTTCTTACATTCAGAACATGAAAATGGCTTCTCTCCTATGTGAATTTTCTCATGTGTAACTAGATGTGATTTCTTAGTAAAACATTTTCCACATTCTGAACATGAATATAGCTTCTTCCTTGTAGGAGCTCTTTTACCTCCAACATTTCTTCTATGACTTTTATTTTGTTTAACATTCTGTGATGAATCCATAGATAATACTTCATTAAAATCATCGGATGGTTGATCTCTGCTGTGAGCAACCGGGGGTATATCTGAGATGTCGGTACAGTGTGTAGATGCATCTTGTGTGATACTATGATCATCTGCTTTATATTTTAAAAATATCAGATGTTCTTCAGAGCTCTTGGTACAGTCATCTGTCAAGAAAAACACTGATATTTTAGAACAATCTATTTTAAATATTATATATCTAAATACAACAAATATTAAAAAATGAAAAAGAATCCTACACAAACTGCAAGGTACATAGCAAAATTATATTATTAACCGATTACTTGGAGCAAACATTGCATAAACAATTAATTCTACTAGTGTTCTAGGTCATTGCCCAGTGTAGTATCCCAGGACCTGTTCTACCACTGCTGGGTAAAAGTTTCCGTGTGGTTATTGATTTGTTCCAGAATTACTATGGCAGCTGTGAGTTAGGAGATGTATAATGCATTGTAGGTGCAGACGCTGGGGACTGATACATGTGCATTGTGCTGTGTACTCTGCTGCCATCTACTGGCTGGTGTGTGGGTATGAACACTAGGTATTCGGTCTCCTCACCACAAGCTGCCATAGAAATGGTGAGAGAAGGCTCTTTGCTCAGGGCTGACACTTCCTGTAAGGCCTCCTTCACACATCCGTGTCTCCGTTTGCTGTTTTCAGCACTGCTGTCATTTGTTTCCGGGCCCGCTCATTTCTGCTCATGCATATTCACTGCACTGTGGACCCGTAAGCAGCAGCGCCAGGGAAAGGTGAGTAAAACCTTCCTGCACTCCGTGTGCCATCACAGATAGCACAGGGAGAACACACGTGTGCCATCATGGATAGCACACAGAGAACACACGTGTGCCAAAATCACGGCACACAGTTGGCCATACGCATCTTCAACATGGTCCACGCAAAACATCAGTCTGAGTTTTGTATTACTGTTATTTTAATAAAGATCCTTGGGGCCACCGAGATCCCAAACAGACGGAGGGTGAACTGAAAATGGTACACTAGTGAACCCCACAGGACGGCCATGAGATGAGAGCTCTGTGCTGGAAGAATTGGGACATGTAGATATGCGTTCTCGAGATCGATGGTTGAAAGAAAATCCTGTTTTTGAAGAATCGACAATACTGATCGGATAGTCTCCATTCTGAACTTCTCTTCTAGGAAGTTATTCAGGTAGGTAAGATCTATCACCAGGTGCCACTTTCACCCCAGGTTTGAGAACTGGGAATATTGCAGTGTATTCACCAGATCCTTCCTGTTGGGCTGGTACTTCTTCTAGTGCCCCCTTTTCTAGAAATTCTTCTGGCAGTGTACCCGCCCCGCGCTCGGCTGCAGCCGAGCTGCTTGGATCCGGGCTCGCTGGTGGGTGGCTCGAGCGTCTCCGGATCCGGGGGCCCCGTGGTCACTTCGATCTGAAAAGGGGGCTGGCGTGTTAGGGGGACGTAGCTGTACGGCCGGAGCCGTGTTTAAGTTCTTGACGCCACCCACGGGTTCTTGTGAAAGTGGACACCACCGCTGCGATTGCGCAGCAAGATGTTATCCCCTCCGTGGGCAGGGATGGTGGCCCCGGGACCCGTTGGTGAGAGCTGGGCGGTGCAGGGAGATGCACGGCCGCAGGGCACTGTTGTACTCACGATTATTGACACACACAAGTCTCTGGTAAACCAAGGTGATGGTAGTCGGTGCCTGCAGCCGGTTGCGGTCTGGTCCCCCCACCTGGTTGGTGGTCTCTGCCTTTCTCCTGCACCTGTTGTTGCTGAACTTGCAATACAGGAGTCCGCTCCCCGACTGAAGGCAACAGCCCAACGAGGGGAATACAACGCCACCGCCACGGCAGAGAGATCCCACGGGCCAGCGTCTGCGGGCAAAGGGCTCCTCAGGCGACCACAAGCCGGTGGAGCGGACTCCTGAAGTTGCAAGCGCAGGTAGTCCACCATCACACAAACAGGTGCAGGAGAAAGGCAGAGACCACCAACCGGGTGGGGGACCACACTGCAGCCGGCTGCGGGCACCGACCACCATCACTTTGGTTTACCAGAGACTCGTGTGTTTACTACTAGTGAGTACATCAGTGCCCTCCGGCCGCCCATCTCCCTGTACTTACAAGCCGGAGAGGAGTGCCGCAAAAAGACCAAGGGGGAGCGGATGGAAAATGTCGGCGTTCAGGGAGGCGAGCGGAGTGGTGCCCGCCACCGAAGTGGCGGAGCCCAGAAGTGGCAGAGGCGGAGTGGCTTTTTTTTTGTTTTTATAAAACATCTTTTTTATTCAAATTTTTAAACATAACGAAAAAAATTAAACAGTCAGTTCCATGGTCATATAGTAAACATCAGCATACACGAGATTGATTTGTTCGTCAATGCAACTGTAAACCTTGTAAAGGAAGAAAAAAATAAAAGGTAGTATCACAAACAAAGAATAAGAATGTGTGTGAGAACCCTTCCACAATTATGTTCTTGCTATGGTGTCGACTACCATCTCCATATGGTACATGCTAAGTGTCTAACGATGGTCCCAAAACCCCCAACGTCCCTCCCAGGTCTTCCAGACAATACCATTCTGTATGGCAGAAAGGGCTAATTATTTTCAGGATTTCCTGAGGACTATAATGAAAACCAATGAATTTTTTCCACAGCGGAAAAACTTTTCCTGCTGACTTTTCTTTACTCCTTTCTGCTTCTATCAGTTCCAGTCCCAATAGATGTTTCATCTGAGATATTATTGCTCCCATTGATGGAGTGTTTAGTTTAAGCCACTCACTAAACAAAGCCCGAAGAGCCACCACTAAAAATGTGTGGATGTTTCTAGGAATCTTTACTTTGTGTACCATACTCTGAGATTCAGATTCGGGGGGGCGTAATTGGTGGAAGAGCAGAGCCTGTGGTGTTTGTGGAAGTTTCGTTCCCCAACATGCTTGAATCTGATGCCTTACTTGCTTCCAATATGTTGTTACTTCTGTGCACTCCCACACCCCATGCCACAGATTCGTAAAGGGCACCCCACACTTAGGACACGCTGTAATCCGGCCAGGGCAGCTATGGAAAGGCGGGATGTTAAAGCCATACAGCGCTGTGTGCATGAGCTTGAAATAAGTCTCCCTCCATCTCTCACACAAGATGGATTTTCTCACCCGTTCCCACCCTTGTAATATTGTCTTCGCTATCCCCTCATCTCCTGTCCACCTCTCCCATGTCCTGAACATTTTGCTCTGTTTTAATTTAACAAATTTGTGACTCATGGTGCTGTACATTGAGGTGATACTCGCCGTTTGGGTGCGCGGGCCTATACTGTCATCTAAGGCATGAGAGACAGATTCCCTCTCCAACTTTCTGAGTCTGGACTGACAAAAAGAATGAAGCTGCAGGACCTGTATGAAATGTTTCCCGTGTATCTTGAATTTGTCCGTAATTTCCTGTGGAGACATCCGTTTTTCCTCCTGGCACATAATGGACCCCGCTGTCTGCAACTGGTCACAGCTCTGATCAATGACCCTCTTAATTTCAGCTCCCTGGGGGAACTCGGGGTGACCAAATATTGGCATATGTTTGGAAACCAGAAAGGGAAGCTGAAAAGCCTTCCTCACTATCTTCCAACATACTATGGTGTCCCTTAGTAAAAAGGAGGATCTCACTATCTGTGGCAGTTTAGCTTGTCTAGTGTGGATAAGAGCAGTCAGATCCCAAGGGGCGGCTGTCGTTCTAGATGGGTGTTTGAGTAGCAACTAGTGTCGTGTAACCAGTCCACTACATGTCTAAATAAAGAGGCGATATTATAAGCACGTATATTTGGAAAATTAACCCCGCCTTCACTTCTCAGTAGCATCAGTTTTTCTAGTGCTATTCTGGGTCTTTTACCTGTCCAAATAAAATGTGTAAAGGCCTTCTTCAGTCTATTTATGTCTAAATGTTTTAAAATCAAGGGCAGGGTTTGCAAGGGGTATAGGAGCCTGGCAAAGCTAACCATTTTAACCAGGTGACATCTACCCAAAAGAGATATTGGTAAGTGATGCCACCGTTGTAGTTCCCCCAAAATTTTACCTATAAGGGCGGTGTAGTTAAGGGAATAGAGTTGATCTGGTCTCCTCCCTATCTTTATCCCCAAATACGTTATGTATGACTTTGAGATACGTAGGTCCAGACCTACCTTGACCCATTGCTCCTGAGGTATTTTGACTCCTAATTCTAGAAGTTCACTTTTGTTGATGTTAACCCTGTGTCCCGAATATTCACTGAATTTCTTTTTTAAATCAGGTTCATTTTTATTTAACATCAAAATTATACAACACATAAAATAATTCCCTCCATAGAAATATCACAGAAAGGGAAAAAACCTTTAGTCAATAAGAAAAACCACACAAATAACATAATAAACAATGCACCCGCAGTCCACGTCTCATTTCAATATGGGTCTCAAAGTGCATATTATTTCCCAATATATTCTCCATAGTATAGCTTACCCAGCATCATTATGACATTATATATATATACACATATACATACACGCACGCACGCACGCACGCACACACATATACATGCACACACATATACATGCACACACATATACATGCACACACCTTCCAGCAGTACGCATATCACCCTATTTGAGGAAATTTGTTAACCGGTCAGAAGGAGAAGGACCTGGTCGCTCGCTCTGTCCTGCAGTAACGCCGAGGAGGGAAGGCCTGGGGTATCCAACCATGCCCCCCAGATCTTATAGAACTTTTTCAATGCATTTCTTTTAAGGTATACTCCTCTCTCCAGTCGAAGTATAGCGTTTACTCTTTCCCTAAAATCCCCGATGACCGGAGGCGCTGGGTCCAACCAGTGGTAGGCCAACAGTTTCCTAGCCTGGTACAAGAGACGTGTAATACCGACCATTACCGGCGAACTCAAGTCCACCCCCCCCTCCAGTAGACCCAGGATACATATAATAGGTCTTGGCTGTAGACGGATATTGAAAACTTGTCTAACCAAATCTAGTACTGCCCTCCAGTAATCTTCAATGTTCCCACAGGACCACATCATATGCATCAGATTCGCACCTTCCTGTCCGCACCTAGGACACAGATCATCCATCCTAACTCCCATCTTATGCAATAGACTAGGTGTCCTATATACTCTATGTAACAGGAATAGCTGTGACAGTCGTTGGCCTTCAGATACAGCAAGGCTTGGAGTCTGAGACAGGACCTCACCCCACTGTTCCTCTGTCATAGGGCCTAGGTCCCTCTCCCACTTCTCTCTAGCCTGCAAAGGGAATTTGTCGAGGTGTCTAGATAACATCACTGTATACAACCTAGAAATAATACCATAGGAGCGATCAGATGTCAACAATTCAGTAAGAGTGTGATTCCGCTCTATCCTAATGTCCATACGACGTGTCTGTGTCTCATAGGCATGACGGAGCTGCAGGTATTGGTAAAAGGAACTGTGCGGTATCCCAAACTCAGCTTGAAGCTGGTCAAATCTTTTAAGTATATTATTCTGAAGAATCTGAGACACCTGATGCACCCCCCTGCTCACCCACATTCTCCAACCCGGGAGTCTCTGCAGCTCCGCCAGTCCACGATTATGCCATAAGGGCCAGTACTCAGTCATTCCTGATATTCCCAGCAACTGCTTCCCTCTATCCCACACCTTGTACATCAATGATAATGTTGGATATAATGTTCCTCCTCTTGGTGAGTATCCTGCATCCAAAAAAGCCACTGGGTGTCCCCATTCTGCAAGGCCCCTCACCAATTTGCCCCCAGCGTCATATGCCTCATCCTTTCCCCACCCCCTGAAGTGCTGCATCTGTGCCGCAACATAATAAACCCACGGGTTGGGGACTGCCAGACCCCCATCCTCCTTCCCTCTCTGCAGGGTCTCAAGGCGGATTCTAGCCTGCTGCTTTTGCCACAAGAGTTCCCGAAACAAAGTGTTGATTTTACGGAAAAATTTGCAGTGGATCCATATTGGGGCGTTGTGGAGAAGATACAGAAGTTTGGGCATCAGTACCATTTTTAGTAGATTAGCACGGCCAATAAGGGACAGTGGGAGTCGACACCAGGCATCTATCTTGTTCCTAAACTGAGCCAACACTGGTTCCAGATTTTGAGAGTAGTAATCACGCGGTCGGGCACTAACCACAATCCCCAGGTATTTAAATTTATCCACCGTCGGAATTGGCAGCCCCAGAGTACTAAAATTAGATGGGAGTGGATCTATAGGGAGCAGGGCCGATTTCTTCCAGTTTATTAGGAGTCCCGAGCGCCTACCAAATTCTATAATAATATTTATTGCTGGGCCCACCGATGTCCCCACCTCCCTGAGATACAGCAACAAATCGTCCGCATAGAGGGAAACCTTATGCTCCAGACCGCCTATCTCAAACCCCTTTACGCCAGCGGATGCACGAAGCATAGCCGCCAATGGTTCAATTGCCGCTGCAAATAGTAATGGAGAGAGAGGACAGCCCTGTCTCGTGCCCCTGGCCAAATTAAAAGACGAGGAGGTACAACGATTAACTCGAATCCTGGCCCGCGGAGAGGCATATAACAATTTGACCCAGCCAATAAATCTGGAGCCAAGACCCAATTTCTCCAAAACTACCCATAGGAAATTCCATTCAATACTGTCAAAGGCTTTGGCTGCATCTAATGACAGGACTGCTCTCTCCTTGTTTCTCCCCTCAGAACTTAGCTGTATCCCCAGGAATAAACGTCGCAAATTAATGGAAGTAGATTTATTGGGGATGAATCCAGTCTGATCCTCGTGGATCACTGACGTGATCACCCGGGACAACCTGTTAGCTAGAATTTTAGCGATTAATTTAATATCTAATGTAAGCAGCGAGATTGGGCGATAGGAGTCAGGCGCGGTCGGATCTTTCCCGGGTTTTAAAATCAGAACAATAATAGCCTCCCTCATGGATGCAGGGAGGGATCCCTTCTCCTCAGCATCTCTGAACACATCCAAGAGTCTTGGCAGCAGCAGATGGGTATATAATTTGTAGAATTCACCCGGGAGTCCGTCCGCACCTGGGGCCTTTTCATTTTGGATTTGACCGAGCGCCTCCTCCAGCTCCTCCAGGTCTATATCTCTATTCAGGGAATCTCTCTCACTATCTGACAGACTGGGGAGAGTGATCTCCTCCACAAAGTCCCGCAGTTCCTCATCCCCATAATGCGATTTAGAGGAGTATAATTGGGTGTAATACTGTTGCATGACCTCCACAATCCTCCCGCTGTCCCTCACCTCCTCTCCAGTGTCAAGTTTCAATTTGGTGATATAGGTCAATCCCTCCTGCGCCCTAGCAATTGTAGCCAAGAGATGTCCCACACTCTCCCCCTCCGTAAAGTACCGCTGCTTAAGGAAAAAGCGTTTGTTAGTGGCCAAGGAAGTCATATGGTCTCTCAGAGCTCTCTGTGCCCTCTCTAAGTCCCGCTTGGCATCATCTGTAGGGTTAGATATAAGAAGTCGTTCTGCATCACCTAAAGTGTCCGTCAGATACTTAGTGCGCTCTCTTGTTTTCGCCTTTCGGGTGCAAATTTCCCTAATATATGTCCCACGAACATACGCCTTCATTGCGTCCCACACTATATGTTTAGATGCCGTACCGTCATTTGTCACAAAATATTCCCGTATAGTGTCAGTCAGAGTGCCCCCTATCAGTTGTATCCAAAAAGGGTTGAGCCGCCAAGGTATCCCCGCCAGCCGGTACGGGTCCCCAAGCCTTAGACGGACCTGTAGTGGGGAGTGGTCAGACACCCCCCTGGCCAGGTACGTGACTGAAGCTACACAAGGCAGCAGCTGAGCATTTCCAATGGCCAGGTCAATCCGGGACAGTGAATGATGAGAACTAGAATAGCATGAATACTGCCGGACCTGCGGGTTTCTAATACGCCAAATATCTACATATCCCACCTCCTCCATCAGTCTGGCAAGGGATGTAGCTGCCGCCCCCACTGAGATATTCCCTGTATGTAACTTATCCCAATACGGGTGCAAGTAATTATTATAGTCTCCTACTAATAGGGTGGGGACCTCAGGGAGGGAAGCAACAAAATTGAGAATACGTTTCAATGGTTCCCCTGTGTATGGCGGCGGAATATAAATTGCAACTAGAACACAGCGCACATTATGAAGGACACAGTAAAGACATACAAATCTACCCTCCTGATCCACAGAAGCTTTAAGACACTCAAACGGCACTGTCCTGTGTATCAGGACACTCACCCCCCTGGAATGTGTGGTATATACAGAGTGATACTCATGGGCTATCCATTTTTTGTGGAGCAAGTGGAGCCGCTCCTTCACCAAGTGCGTTTCTGATAAGAATATTATGTCTGGCTTAAGCTGCTGTAGAAACAGAAAAACTGCACATCTTTTAGTGGCTTCACCCAATCCTCGCACATTCCAGGCCACTATATTAACCTCCTTCGCCATAAGGGTGAGTACACATATGTAACAGCAGGGGGCAGCAAGCGGGGACCTCCGGACCCATCTGCAGCAGTTCCCATAGATGAGCATAGACCAAACAGGTGCATAAAACAAAAAGGTCAAACAACATAAAAACATACACAGTAAACCAGGACATTCCTCTCAAACAGAGGGAAGTGGGGCTAAACATAACCCTAAGAGCACATAACGGTTTAAATTCCTGAACAGTCATCAACTGCATAGTAACCTATCTGGGTGGCTCCTGCCAACCGTCCATAAGTGTTCCAGCTGGGAAACATAGCACGTTCACCTCAGCAAGTCCAACAGCAAGGAATCCGCAATAATCCTCAGCGGTGATTTCTGCGCAGTCCTTTTTCATTGGTATCGAGCCATGCGGCTGCATCCTTTGGAGTGTCAAAAAACTTTGTCCCACCATCCGCCACCACTCGCAGCCTGGTAGGGTAGAGCATTGAGTAAGAGATCTGCAGCTGCCTCAGGCGTTTTTTGACATCAATAAATTGCGCTCTCCTCTGCTGGATTTCAGTGGAAAAATCCGGGTACAGTGAGACCTTATGGCCGTCAATAGCCAGATCCTTAATCTCCCGGGCTCTGCGGAGCGCAGTGTCCCTGTCCCTGAAGTGCAGTAGCTTGAGGAGGATAGGACGAGGGGGTGCCCCTGGTGGTGGGGGTCTAGTGGGGACCCTATGTGCCCGCTCAATAGTGAAGAAAGGAGAAAACAGATCCATACCCAAAGTCTTGGGGAGCCACATTTCAAAAAAAGCTACTGGATTATTGCCTTCTGCCTTTTCTGGGACCCCGACCAGTCGGAGATTGCTTCTGCGGGATCTGTTTTCTAGATCGTCCACCTTAGCCCTAAGCAATGAGATATTGTGGATTGCTCTGCCAAGGTCCCGAGTCAGAGGGGGAAGCTTATCCTCTGTGGCACTGACCCGGTCTTCCAGGGCCCCCACCCGTACATTGACCCCCTGCAACTCGTGCCTGATAGATGAAATGTCCATTTTAATTCCTCCCATCTGTATGTTCAAAGTGGCTAGCATATTGTTGCAGGTATTTACTGCTGCAAGCACATCACTGAGGGTGGGCTCTGCTCTCCCAGGATCTGTGTTTTCATCTGTAGCTCTAAGGTTGTCCCCCTTCTCCACATTACTGGCAGCAGCCAACATACTCACAGCTCCCTGCTGCTCTTCCTCCTCCATCAGTTCTTGTCCTGGGATCTCCTCCACGCTGAGGTCACACTGCTTAACAGCTCCAGGTATCTCAGGCTGATCTCGTGCAAACTTGCTGAGGCGAGCTATTGCATCAGACGCCCTGCCCCCACATGAAGCTCCAGCGTCCATGAGTGTGGCCTGTGTCCCGCGCTTCTTATCAGCCCGAGTTCTGGTCATATCACTCAGGTCTTTGAAGCCCCCTCAGTCTAGGAGAGGTCACCACTCCAGGAAAGCAGTAAAACAAACTTTAACCCCAGCTGGACAGGATTATACAGGAGTTTTTTGCAGGAGCTGTCTCTACACAGGTCTTCCTCACATGCTGCTCAGGCCACGCCCCATTCACTGAATTTCTGAATAAAGTCAAAGATCCTCCTCAGCTGCTCTAGTGGTCTTGACAAAAAAAAAGTATGACGTCATCCGCAAATAGAGCAATCTTAACTTTATCTTTGCCTACTCTGATTCCGTCAAATAGATCTGACTCCTCCATAAATTTAGCAAAGGGTTCCATGGCCAGGTTGAACAGCAATGGTGACATTGGACATCCCTGTCTGGTCCCCTTGTGCAAGTGAAAAGAATCAGAGAGGAATCCTGGTGTGTGTACTCTAGCTGTAGGACTATTGTAGACCCCATTCAAAAATGTTCTAAATTTGCCTTTTAAATTGAATGAGTCCAACGTCGCCCCCAGCCACTCACAACTAACGTTATCAAATGCTTTCTCTGCATCAAGAGTTAGGAGGGCTGGTCTGTCTTCTAAATGCGGCTGTCGTCCTACCTCGTCCAGCACTGTCAAGACTTTTCTTATGTTTTTAACTGCAGCTCTTCCCTTAACATATCCCACCTGAGCTGGCTTCACCAGTTGGGGAAGCACCATTGCTAAGCGGTCAGCCATTATTTTGGATATAATCTTTTGGTCTAAGTCAATAAGTGAAATAGGTCTATAGGAACCAGCCTCCAAGGGGTCTTTGCCATGGTTTGGAATTACTTTGATATACGTCTCCTTGGATCTACCTGGAATATCTCCTGTTGTCAAAATGTTGTTGTAGTAAGTAGTCAATACCGAGGAAACCTGTTCCTTGAGTGCTTTGTAAAATTCCCCACTATACCCATCAGGACCGGGTGCCTTTCCATTTTGAAGATGATTTATAGTTTGTTTCACCTCTTCTTCAGTTATGTCTGCATTAATTACATCCTGCTGCTCCTGCGTGAGTTTAGGGAGAGATAAGCTTTGGAGGAAGGCTCTACCCTCTGTCGTATTTGTGTGTGAGAGTTTGTATAGATCTTTATAAAAGTTTTGTAGAGTTGAATTTATTTTTTTGGGATCAGAGGTTACCTTTCCTTGTGCATCTTTTATTCTGACTATGGGTGATACTTGTAAACGTCCCTTTGCCAATTTCGCCAGAAGCTTACTCGCTTTGTTGCCATATCTAAGCAATTCAACCTCTTGCCTAGATCTATACACCTGCTCCCTCCTGTCTATCCACGTCTAAAACTCTTGTTTGGTCAGTTTCCAATGTTCTCTGTTTTGAGTTGAGGGGTTCTGCAGGAACTCTGTGTAGGCAAGTCTGAGTTTTGCACTCGATTTAGAATACCCCTCCTTCACTTTTTTCTTAAGGGAAGAACGTACATTAAAATTCTGCCTCTCAGCACCGTCTTTGCAGTGTTCCAAAACAGAACAGTTTCATCTACGTGTTCTCTGTTGTCAGATACAAACTCATCCCACCAGCAACGCAATTTGTCATTGAATCCCTCGTCCTTTGTCAGGAAGGCTGGAAACCTCCATATAAAATCTGTTCCCCTGACCACCCTGTCCGTCAGTTCCATACCCACTGGGGCATGATCTGATATAACCAAATCAAAAATTTCGACCGACTTCAACCTGTTTAATAGACTCTCAGAGGTCAGGAGGTAGTCAATTCTCGACCAGGACTGGTGGACATGGGAAAAGTGAGTAAATTCTCTAGCATCAGGATGCAGCCAGCGCCAGACATCCCTCAGTCCAGTCTGATTAAGTAGAGAGGTGAGTGCATTCTCCTCTCTCTGGAGGGTCCTACCCTGACTCCTTCTATCTTCCTCTATCCTATGTACCGTATTAAAGTCACCTCCAGTAATTATCAAGGGAGAATTATCCAGGACAATTTTTCTCTCTATATCTTCAAAAAAGGATTTGTTTGAACCGTTAGGGCTATAAATGTTATATATAGAATAGGTCTCTCCTCCATGGTCTATAGTGACCCGTACCCATCTCCCCTGGTCGTCACACTCCTGAGACAATAATTTAAAAACGAAGTTGCGGTGGAACAAAATCCCTACCCCTGCATGTCTACCCTGTGCCGCCGATCCCACTACTGTCCCCACCCAGAATCTATTAAGCCTGAAAAAATCCTCTTCCCTTAAGTGAGTCTCCTGAAGTAGGACAATGTCTGGGGAGAATCGTTTAAGGTGCCTCAGTATCTTAGACCTTTTGTTCGGAGATCGTTGACCCTTTACATTCCAGGAAATAACAATCATAGGAGTCCCTGTTAGTTTTGGTTACTACCTGTTATCAGATACTTGATACTTGTGGAAGGGTTAAACAGCATGCGGAGTCTGTGACTCCTGAAAGAAGAAAGGTGTTAAAAAAAAGAACAAGAAATACACAACAAGGAAAAATATCCTAGGGCAACAATAACTCTAAATTCGAAATACACTGTGGCGTGTTCCGAACTGCGCACACTACCAGAAGTGCTATGGACTTCACTTTTTTCTGAGATTGGGAAAGTGGTTGATTACACAAGCATATTAGAGAAACTCAACCTACACCACATGAAATGTAGGGAATATCAATCAGGACGACATCCGTATCCCCCAACTATTCCCTCACAATTTGTCTAAACAGACCACTCCACCCCCTCCCCCACCAAACCACAGGACACATCCCCAGATGGAGATTGAGATGATGTGAACAAGCGTCCTCTGGCATGGCAGGCCCCACATGACATGATATAACCCATTCCAGGCCCCTTCCCCACCAACCCCCACGTCCTCTCCTCCCCAAAAAAAAAGTTCATTCATTCATTCATTCATTCATTGTCTTGGTATTATCTCACAAACAGCTCGGATAAGAGTCTAGACCGTTTTAAGGGAAAGTGGGTAAGGGTATATACTACATCACCATTCACAAGTTATCACTGGGTTGCTTAACCTATTACGACCTGTTGACCTCTGGGATTTCGGTGACATTGTTCGGTTGTCCCCCTCTCGGTCTCCTCTTCTCTCTGCAGTTTTTGCCGTTTGCAGTATTTTTTTAATGTCTCTTTCGGCGTCTCTTGCCGAGTTGTAGACAATGTTGACACCATCTTTTTGGAAAATCCTCAGTAATGCTGGGTACTGAAGTGTGAAGCTCTTCCTAGCTTGATGCAGAGACACACATATTTTGCTGAAAGCTCTTCATCGCTTGGCCACATCTGCAGAATAATCCTCGAACAGAAGAAGTTTCATTCCTCTTATGATCAATGGTTGGCTTCTCTTTCTATAGGCCCTTATTATGTCAAACTTGTCGTTGTAGTCCAAAAATGTCATGATCACTTGGCGTGGTCTTGTCTGATCACCAGATTTTTGGGCATGGGAGCGCAAGTCTGGGCCCACCCTGTGTGCCCTTTCGACTCTACAGCCTCTATTAATTCCCAGAGCCGCCGGGAGATCTCTTTCACATAAGTGTTGAAGTTCGGCTACGGGAACCGCTTCAGATAGCACCACCATTCTCAGGTTGCTCCGCCTGGACCTATTCTCGAGGTCTTCAACCTTGTCCGCTAGGCGTTTCGTTTCTGCGACCGTTTCCTCTAACTGTGAGGACAGTTGCTTGTTATCTTCTTCCAGGGACGATACTCTCTGTTCCAACTCCTCTATCTGTCCTTTATGTTTGTTTAATTGCCCCTGAAAGTTGTGGAGGGCATTCTGGATAGCTTTCTCTATGGTTTTCTGGATCTCTGGCATGATATTAGCTGCAACCTCTGTTGCCATTGTTTTAAAGTCTACCGTTTGGATGTACGTGCCAACTTCTTTGTTGCTATCAGAGTGTTCGGCAGATTCACTCATAAAGGCATTGTGAAGCGGTTGAGATATATCAACAGGAGCTTGTTCTTCCAGGGGGCTCGGTGCCATTTCTTCCTCTCCTTCGCTGCTGGCCCTGTCTCTTACGCCAGAGTAGTCCATTTTTTGTGCACTACGTAGGAGGTACTGCTCCATAAATCACAAATCTGTAAGTTGCAAAAGCACTGTCTCTTTAACGAGGGGAGACAATAAATTATAGTGTGAGGGTCTTAGTATATGAGTGGCTTACTTTCAGCTGCTTCAGAAGCCAGCAATCAATTTGCAAGATGCAGTTATGTTTGATGGCCACCAGAGGGAGGCAGTATCCTGCAGATGGCTCTGTGTGAGATGCACTATATTGTTTCACCCACTAGATGTCTCACTTCCTGCTTCCCGGGGATCCAGCAGTCTGAGTTTTCAAAGAAAAAAAAATAAATAAAAAAATGGAGGTTTCCCGCCCAGAAAACTTCACTATGCAGCTATCTCTGCCATCCAGATCTCTAGCACAGGACTCTCTCTTCAGCACAGGTGAGGGCACTACTTAGCACAGTCTATGGGGGCAGTGGGACACCAGTGGGGACCTCAACCAGCAGTTCAGTGATCTGTGCTACCCGAGCGGGGGAGGGGAGCGTGGACCACCCCGACTTACCCCTGATTCAGTCTCTGTCTCTGGCCTCAGCTCTTAATAGCAGACTCCAGCCCAGCACTGCTGTGTTCTGTCTTCCTCACTATAATCTGGCCAGAGCGAGGGATAGCAGCAGCAGTCTCCACAGCAGGAGTCCTGGGTCAGGGGATCCTCCGGTCTCTACCCCAGTGCATCTGCCAGACCCTCAATCTGTCTCTCACCCAGCTTTTTCAAAGGGAGTCTCTTGCATAGGCAGCTATCCCACAGCAGCTGTGTCTTTGGGGTGTTGGATGGGCACAGATCCGTCTGTGATTCTTAGTATGATCTCTTGTAGGTGCAGGAGTTCCTCACCACTACATCCTCAGCGCTGGAACAGGAAGTCTCCGCGGAGTGGCTTTTGATGCGGAGGACCGCAGCCCAAACCAGCTACACGCGGGAACCGCTGCCTGACTGGAGCAGGAGCTGGCGCAATTCTGCGTCCGGGTAAGAGCACAAATGCTGCAGCAGGTGCTCGACTGGAAGGCGGAAGACCGGAGGATGGTTGCCGTGGTGTGGGCCCGGGAACAGAGGGTCGCATCAGCCGTGCCGCGCCAGGACAAAGCTAAGCAGACCCCCATGTCCTCCCTCCTCAGCTGGGAGCTGGAATCCGTCAGCACTGCGACAAGCGAGCCCTGTGTAGCACAGCTCCTGGAGGAAGCTGTGCCGTCTACGCTACCACCGCCACCGTTTCCGTTGGAGGTCCAGAGCCCGGGGATGTATTGCACCTGGAAGGGGAGCCCGGTGTCCCGGCAGAGGGTGGCGCAGTATGGTCCTCTGCAGTGGTAGCCGCATCCGTAAGTTAACCCACGAAGTTAAAAGTTAAAGTTGAAAAGTTTTAAAGAACCCGCTCCTGATATAATGACTCATACCCTTTGTTGAACGTCCCCAAGTTCCCGGGAGACGCCATCCGGCACACAGGGTGGAAGGGAAGGAGGATCTTGTCCGACTTGTTGAACGCCACTGCGGTCGGAGCCTCAGAGGGCACCATCAGGGGTCGGAGCCCCAGGTGGAGGACGACAAGATGAGTTGGAGTAAGGACAGTTCCCGTTGACAGAGCCGGTCTGGAGGAGTAACCGTACCCGCGCTTCAGGCAGTGGAAGACGGGATCTTTATGGACAGTGTCGCCTGTGAGTTATGGTGGCATTGGGAACCCGTGCTGCCCTGTGGTGGACTGTGGGAAAGTTGCCCTAAGAAGGCATGCCGGCAGAGAATCCAGTGTTTTATCCCTGACCACCCTTTTCATGTCCTGCAGTCTCCGGAGAGGCTTGTTGGAGGAAGGGCCTGCGGCAGAGGAGGCCGGGGTCCCGTCACCAAGGAAACCTGTGACTACCCTCTGGGTCAGTGGTCCCCTGGATGTGGGGCCTCTGAGAGAGACTGCCGGGTAAGGAACTTACTACCCGGCCCGTGTGGGCAATACCCAGACCCGAATTCGTTTCCTGGACTGGAGAAAAGGGTACTGACCTGATTCTTAGAGGCAGCATCAGGGCTAGGTTTGCTTGGATGGGCAAAATGAAAAGGACCCGGTCCCGTACTGTTCCCGGTTAATAAAAATGTTATGCAACGTTTAAGTAACATGCCTCCCACAAGGGAAGAAAGCCAAATATGCTTGAAAATGTAAATAATGTTATACTTGTAAATATGTTTCTTTTATCTTTTTCCAGTTAAAGAAAATAAACGGTGGTGGTCGGACAGCCCGCGGACGGTCTGTGGTTAACTAAGGGGGAGTGTGACGCCCTGGCCGGACCAGGTAGTCACAGATAGGAAGCTGGTGTAATGCGGGGCCCTAACAAGGTGACAGCAGCCAAACATTAAAACCCTAGTCACCCCCCTCAGTGCTTGATGGACACACCAGTGGACGGAGCCAGGTGGTTGGACACGCCCACCGAGGAGTTTGGATGGCCGGAGGCGGGAAAAGATAGGAGTTCAGTTTGAGAGTTCAGTGGAGGAGGTCAGGCCTGTGTGACAGCCCTGTAGCAGACTGACAGGTGCCAGGGTGGGAGCCCGAGTGCCTTTGACTAAGAGGCAGACGTAGGCCTCTGCCTGCAGGAGGCGGGGAACCGACTCGGAAACCGGAGCACAAAGGGGGGTACTCAGACCCTGCAGCTAGGTCCAGAAGCTACTGGGGGCTAGCTAATTAACTGATTGCGGCCAGGACTATAGGTCCTGTCCCACCCAAAGTCCCGACTGAAGGCAACAGCCCAACGAGGGGGATAGAAAGCCACCTCCACGGCAGAGTGATCCCACGGGACAGCGTCTGCGGGCAAAGGGCTCCTCAGGCGACCACAAGCCGGGGAGCGGACTCCTGAAGTTGCTAGCGCAGATAGTCCACCATCACACAAACAGGTGCAGGAGAAAGGCAGAGACCACCAACCAGGTGGGGGACCAGATTGCAGCCGGCTGCGGGCACCGACCACCATCACCTTGGTTTACCAGAGACTCGTGTGTTTACTACTAGTGAGTATATCAGTGCCCTCCGGCTCCCCATCTCTCTGCACCGCCCAACTCTACCCCTAACGGGTCCCGGGGCCACCATCCCTACCCACGGAGGGGTTAACAACTTGCTGCACAACATCTCCCCCGGGTGCCCAGTAACTGCAGCGGTGGTGTCTACCTTCACCACATCCCGTGGGTGGCGTCACGAACGTAAACACGGCTCCGGCCGTACACCTACGTCCCCCAAAACACCAATCCCTCCCCTTTTGGTCGGAGTGACAGCAGGACACCCGGGTCCGGAGACCCTCGAGCCATCCACTGAAGGTCCGGACCCAAGCGGCTCAGCTGCCACCGAGCCTGGGGCGGCACAGTTCTACCATTGCATCCCAGCAGCACGTCCGGTGTCTTGGGGTTACATTTGACTCCAATCTCTCCTTCACTCCCCACATTTGTTCACTTGCTCGTTGATGTCACATCCTCATCAAAAACATCTCTACAATTTGACCTTTTCTTACCGTTGACTCTGCAAAAAGTGTCGTTCTTATTCATGCTCGCCTGAATTACTGTAATTTTATACTAATTGGTCTACCTGCTACTAAACTCTCCCCTCTCCAATCCATCCTGAATGCAGCCAGGATCATTTTCCTCTCCACCTGCTTCACCGATGGCTCTGCTCTGTTCCAGTGATTGCACGGATTGCCTATCCGCTACAGAGTTTAATATAAACTTATCACTCTCTCGCACAAAGCTCTCCACAGTTCCGCGCTGCCCTATATCTCCTACCTCATCTCTATCACCCCACCCGTGCCCTCCGTTCTGCTAATATAGTAGATAAGGAAACTG
Source organism: Anomaloglossus baeobatrachus (assembly GCF_048569485.1). NCBI lineage: Eukaryota > Metazoa > Chordata > Amphibia > Anura > Aromobatidae > Anomaloglossus > Anomaloglossus baeobatrachus. The sequence continues at coordinate 572,142,242 of NC_134358.1, forward strand.
ATCGGTCTCTCAGAGCGCTAGAAGTATTAAAACTTTAGTAGGTAAAACAATAAAACCTTTATTGCCCTCTACGGCCCCAACGAGTTTCAATAGTCATGTTATCTTCATCAGGTGGAATTCAACCTGATGAAGATAACGTGACTATAGAAACTTGTTGGCTATTGGTCGCATTGGCCATTGTTACAAAAAGATTTCCACAACTTTAAACATCCTAAGGAGCAATGTGCAAGTGATCATATTAAAATGGAAGGAGCATCACACCACTGCAAATCTACAACGACCAGACCGTCCCTCAAAAATTTCATCTCAAACAAGGAGAAGACGGATCAGAGATGCAGCCAAGAGACTTATGATCACTCTGGATGAACTGCAGAGATCTACAGCTGAGGTGGGATAGTCTGTCCATAGGACAACAATCAGTCGTACACTACACAAATCTCGACTTTATGGAAGCGTGGCAAGAAGAAAGCCATTTCTCAAAGATATCCATAAAAAATGTACTTTAAAGTTTGCCACAAGCCACCTGGGAGACACACCAAACATGTGGAAGAAGGTGCTCTGGTCAGATGAAACCAAAATCGAACTTTTTGGGCACAATGCCAAACGATATGTTTGGCGTAAAACAAAGACAGCTCATCACCCTGAACACATCATCCCCACTGTCAAACATGGTGGCGGCAGCATCATCGTTTGGGCCTGCTTTTCTTCAGCAGAGACCGGGAAGATGGTTACAATTGATGCGAAGATAGATGGAGCCAAATACAGGACCTTTCTTGAAGAAAACCTGTTGGAGTCTGCAAAAGACCTGAGACTGGGACGGAGATTTGTCTTCCAACAAAACAATGATCCCAAACATAAAGCAAAATCTACAATGGAATGGTTCACAAATAACCGTATCCAGGTGTTAGAATGGCCAAGTCACAGTCCAGACCTGAATCCAATTGAGAATCTATGGAAAAAGCTGAAAACTGCTGTTCACAAATGCTCTCCATTCAACCTCACTCAGCTCGAGTTATTTCCAAAGCAAGAATGGGCAAGAATTTCAGTCTCTCGATGTGCAAAACTGATACTCATACCCCAAGGGACTTGCAGCTGCAATCGCAGCAAAAGGTGGCGTCACAAAGTATTAACTTAAAGGGGCTGAATAATATTATTATATTATATTATATTATATATATATATATACACACACACACACACACACACACAGCACAAACCAAAAGTTTTGGCACACCTCAGTCAAAGAGTTTTCTTTATTTTCATGACTGAAAATTGTAGATTCACATTGAAGGCATCAAAACTATGAATTAACACATGTGGAAAAAAATACTTAATAAAAAAGTTTGAAACAACTGAAAATATGTCTTATATTCTATGTGCTTCAAAGTAGCCACCTTTTGCTTTGATTACTGCTTTGCACACTCTTGGCATTCTCTTGATGAGTTTCAAGAGGTAGTCACCGGAAATGGTCTTCACTTCACAGGTGTGCCCTGTCAGGTTTAATAAGTGGGATTTCTTGCCTTATAAATGGGGTTGGGACCATCAGTTGTGTTGTGCAGAAGTCTGGTGGATACACAGCTAATAGTCCTACTGAATACACTGTTAGAATTTGTGTTATGGCAAGAAAAAAGCAGCTAAATAAAGAAAAACGAGTGGCCATCATAACTTTAAGAAATGAAGGTCAGTTAGTCCGAAAAATTGGGAAAACTTTGAAAGTGTCCCTAAGGGCAGTGGCAAAAACCATGAAATGCTACAAAGAAACTGACTCACATGAGGACCGCCCCAGAAAAGGAAGACCAAGAGCCACCTCTGCTACGGAGGATAAGTTTATCCGAGACACCAGCCTCAGAAATCGCAGGTTAATAATAGCAGCTCAGATTAGAGACCAGGTCAATGCCACACAGAGTTCTAGCAGCAGACACATCTCTCGAACTGTTAAGAAAAGACTTTGTGCAGCAGGCCTTCATGGTAAAATAGCTGCTAGGAAACCACTGCTAAGGACAGGCAACAAGGAGAAGAGACTTGTTTGGGATAAAGAACACAAGTAATGGACATTAGACCAGTGGAAATCTGTGCTTTGGTCTGATGAGTCCAAATTTGAGATCTTTGGATCCAACCACCGTGTCTTTGTGCGATGCAGAAAAGGTGAACGGATGGACTCTACATGGCTGGTTCCCACAGTGAAGCATGGAGGAGGAAGTGTGATGGAGTGGGAGTGCTTTGCTGGTGACACTGTTGGGGATTTATTCAAAATTGAAGTCATACTGAACCAGCATGGCTACCACAGCATCTTGCAGTGGCATGCTATTCCATCCGGTTTGCGTTTAGTTGGACCATCATTAATTTTTCAACAGGACAATGACCCCAAACACACCTTCAGGCTGTGTTAGGGCTATTTGACTAAGAAGGAGAGTGATGGGGTGCTATGCCAGATGACCTGGCCTCCACAGTCACCAGACCTGAACCCAATCGAGATGGTTTGCAGTGAGCTGGACCACAGAGTGAAAGCAAAAGGTCCAACAAGTGCTAAGCATTTCTTGGAACTCCTTCAAGACAGTTGGAAGACCATTTCTGGTGACTACCTCTTGAAGCTCATCAAGAGAATGCCAAGAGTGTGCAAAGCTGTAATCAAAGCAAAAGGTGGCTACTTTGAAGAACCTAGAATATAAGACATATTTTCAGTTGTTTCACACTTGTTTGTTAAGTATTTCATTCCACATGTGTTAATTCATAGCTCTGATGCCTTCAATGTGAATCTACAATTTTTAGAGTCATGAAAATAAAGAAAACTTTTTGAATGAGGTGTGTCCAAACATTTGGTCTGTACTGTATATCTGAATAATCTGCTTCTGGTTCTCTGCCTACAATACCAGTCAAGATGACCAAATCCTCCCAAAACTCTCTGTCCAGGCATTGTCTCAATGCCAGTGCTGATTCCTGGACAAAGAGATAATGAGTTCTCGGATTCTTGTTCCGGGAAACCAGGACAGAGAGTTTAATTTATACAGTGAGAAGAGGAGCCGGGACAAGAGCAGTGAATGGCAGGACAGCGGGACTGAGCCCTAAAATCAGGACGGTCCCACTGAATCCGGTATTTTTGGGAGGTATGACTACTACTTCGAGAATCTTATCCAGTCCATGCTGAGGTGACATCTTTCTTTCTTCATATAGTTGAGTGAAGCTTCATATAGTCAGGAAAAATAAAGCTGAACAAGGGTTCTCCTCTATACTGGTTTCTTTATACATCTCCAGCAAGAACCAGTACAACATGACTTCCACCCCACTTTGTTCTTCTCACCCCCTGCAATAGGGAACAGTAGACCTAAACCTGTGGGTAACTCCATACAGCCAGTGTCACCACATGGAACCGACCCGTGAAGTCCCGTCCATCAGCGAAGCTTTACCTGGACTGTGAATAAGAATGTCTCCAATAGAAAGTGACGTGATATGTGCTCCAGCCGCCCCAAGAGGAGAGAAACTGCTGCTTCACAAGGATACGAGGCCTCCGCTCATACGCACAATACTGAGTGTATCCTGTGCTGAGAACTACATGTACTGCACCTTTAAGACAAACTGTAACTTTGCTGCTGTCCTGGCTGTGTGGAGCAGGGCTGTGCAGCAGGTTAGATGCTCGGTCGGCGGTGCGTGTGTCAAATAATGGTGCCCGGAGATAGCGCATGCGCAGATTGAGCTCTCGGCTCAAGATCGCATCTGCACACATGCCGCCTTTGGCCCATTAATCTCCCAGCAGCGGACATAAGGAAAATGGCGCCCAGAGGTGGTGTGTGCGCAGATGAGATCTCTGCTTGTCATTGAGTAGAGAGCTCAATCTGCAAATGTGATGCCCTGGCGCGACCAGGTGGTCACACAGAGTATGCCCCCGCTTAACACCTTCCCTCACAGCGTTCTATACAGCCAACCTGAAACCCTAGTCACCCCCCTCAGGGCAAGACAGACACACCAGTGGGTGGGACCAGGCGGTAGGGAACGCCCACCTAGGGGTCTAGACAGCCCGGGGCGGGAAAACAAACAATTCAGTGGAGTTCAGTTGAGCTGAGTTCAAATTGAGAGGAGTGGAGGCTGGGGGCTAGGTGTAGCCCCAGCAGGAGGGGAAGCTCAAGTTGAACGGTGCCAGGGTTGGAGCCCTGGTGCCTTGGCTAGGAGGCAGAGGTGGTCTCCGTCGGCAGGCGACGGGAAGACAGCAGCCGGAGATCCGAGGTGGACCGGGACAGGGTTGGAGCCCGCCGGTACCGACACCAGAGACCCGACCCGGAAACCATGCACAGAGGGGGTACTCGGACCCTGAAGCCAGGACCGGGACCAACGGCTTAGTTAATTAACTGATTGAGGGCAGGATTCTAGGTCCTGTCCCAACCTAAGTCCTGAAAAGTAGACAGCCACCCACAGAGAGGGATAGGGCCACCGCCAGGGCCTGTAGATCCCACGGGTCAGCGTCAGACGGGCATGGCTCCTCAGATACACAACAAGCCGGGAGCGGACTCCCGCGTTCCATACCAGGAAGTCCAACACAAGCAAACAGTGCAGAGGGGAAAGACTGACCACCAGCCCCGGTGGGGGACCAGAGTACAACCGGCCGTGGCAGCCGGCCACCTGCACCTTGGTTTACCAAAAGACTCGTGTTATTCATTTAATTGTGAGTAACCAAACACCCCCTGGTACGTCCGGGCGTGCAAGCCCTTGCTATCGCCATACCCTGAACGGAAACACTGGCCCCTGGGGCAACCATACCTACCCACGGAGGGGTTAACATCCAGCTGCCACTACATCTCCCCCGGGTGTCCCACACCAGCAGCGGTGGTGTCCCACACCAACAGTGGTGGTGTCCCACTTCACCACGCACCGTGGGTGGCATCACGAACTGAATACGGCCAAGCCCGTACAACTACATCCCCCTTTTTCATTTGGAGTGTCTGCGTGACCCCCGGGTCCAGAGGATCACTCGAGCCACATAGCGGGTCCGGATCCAAGCAGCAGGCTGCTGCATGCGTGGGGCGGCACACATGCGCCAACTCCGGGTGCCATTTCTTTGAAGCACGGTCCGCCGACAGAGCATCTCTGACACCCGCCGCACAGCCCTGCTCCTTACAGCCAGCACGGCGCCTGCAGTCAGCACAGACCCCACCGCAGCCAGCACAGCCCCAACTGCAGCATCGCCCTACTCCGGCACCGCTCATGCCTCCTGTGACACCGCTCCACCGCCGCCCCCTCTGGTAAGACTACCGGAATAGAAGACGGACCCTCCCCACTTTTTGTTTTACCTCTCTAAATTTGGCGTAAAGGCTGCTTTACACACAACGATATCGCTAGCGATCTCGTTAGCGATGTGACACGCCAGATCGTAGATATGACTTGCCGAGATCACACATAGGTCGATTTTGTAGCGCCGATCTCAAAACGACCTATGTGCGATCTTGGCAAATCGTATCTACGATCTGGCGTGTCCCATCGCTAACTAGATCGCTAGCGACATCGTTGTGTGTAAGCCTTAAGTCTTCTAAAACGAAAAATACAGTACTTTCTCCTCCCTCCTCTCATTGTGATAGAATCTCCTCAGTAACAGCCGCCATCTCCTCTCAGTAATGGGAAAGTCTTCACTGAATGCAGATGTTACCTCAGAATTGAGACGTCTGATAATGACCGATCAATTCTGGAGGAGAAAGAAGCAAATTTCCCTGATAAGATTATTACAGAGTTGCTTATTTTCACGTGTAATATTGATTGTAAAATAAAAATGCAAACTACAGTTACTCTTTAAGCGCGGAATCAGTAAAGTGCTGCCAGCCACCATTGTTCTGCTCCATAAAAGGTGATCAAAAGGTTAATAATAAAAATCATCACTTACATTCACTTCATCGCACACCTTTTTGCCTCTTCCGCTCCTCACAGTCATCCGTCCGGTCCTCACCGTTCTCCCACTTCCCCACCTCACAGTCATCCGTCCGGTCCTGACCTTTTTGCCTCTTCCGCTCCTCAGTCACCCGTCCGGTCCTGACCTTTTTGCCTCTTCCGCTCCTCAGTCACCCGTCCGGTCCTCACCGTTCTCCCACTTCCCCACCTCACAGTCATCCGTCCGGTCCTGACCTTTTTGCCTCTTCCGCTCCTCAGTCACCCGTCCTGTCCTGACCTTTTTGCCTCTTCCGCTCCTCAGTCACCCGTCCGGTCCTCACCGTTCTCCCTCTTCAGCTCCTCAGTCATCCATCCGGTCCTGACCTTTTTGCCTCTTTTGCTCCTCGCCGTCATACATCCGGCCCTTTTTGCATATTCTTATTACAGCCGCCAAGTGCTGAATCCCTGGACCTTTTCTCGCTAGGCCGAGACTTTGGCTCTGATGATGACAGGGATGTTTCCACACAATGTCATAATGTATGTCCTGATGTCACCTCCTTATCGGCGCTTGTGCAGTAACGGCCAAGGCTCATTATTCTCCTGGAATAGAGTGAAGAAGCCGCGGATACAACGCTCGGCAGCGATAAGATCTGCCGAGGACCGAATGGGTGACGGTGAGAAGCAGAGGGACCAAAAGCTGAGCCGTGAGGGGAGGAGGATTTTTATTTTTACATGTTATATTTTGCTCTGGGGTCTGTAGAGACTTCAGAGCATAATTAATTATTGGAGAATATCTTCCCAGCAATTTAAATTTCCCTGGAAAATGTGTGCAATTTGGTCAATTCTAATTTTGTCAGATCCACTCATCTCTACATATACATGTAACAGCCGCTAAAGGCCCCATAGTCCCAAAATTGGTCAAAATTAGCAGTGCGGCAAACCCCATCAGCAGTGACAGCAGATGATGAAGATACCGGCCCCGGGCACATAATCCTATTTCCCTCCATGTTCCCACTATATCTTACATCCATATTATAGGAGCACAGCGGTGTTATCACATATAGCGCTATCACATTATCATCAGATATCATCTGTATTTATCTGAATGGGGGAATCGACGGCTGAAGAAATCGAGAAAACACAAAACAAAATCTCCAGCCCAGAACTGTCCGGTCCTGAGAACGAGGAGAACGTGACTCTTCTCTGCTTTATATAGTGGTGACTCCTCACCGGGGCGGTTACCTGCAGGATCCTCCTCTGTGCACCGATCACCACCACGAACATCACTTTCTTCTTTCTCCATTATATCTGCAGCATTAATATTTCTCAGATCTTTACCAGGATTTCAGAGCTGTGAAAGAAATTAAGGAAGAATCACAGATGGAAGGAAAAAAGTCCCAGCCCAAAAGGAAGTCACAGAATAAAGGAAAAGCCACAGCCCAGAAGGGAAAAGCCACAGCCCAGAAGGGAAAAGCCACAGCCCAGAAGGGAAAAAACACAGCCCACAAGGGAAAAGTCACAGCCCAGAAGGGAAAAAGTCACAGCCCAGAAGGGAAAAAGTCACAGCCCAGAAGGGAAAAAGTCACAGCCCAGAAGGGAAAAAGTCACAGCCCAGAAGGGAAAAAGTCACAGCCCAGAAGGGAAAAAGTCACAGCCCAGAAGGGAAAAAGTCACAGCCCAGAAGGGAAAAAGTCACAGCCCAGAAGGGAAAAGTCACAGCCCAGAAGGGAAAAGTCACAGCCCAGAAGGGAAAAGTCACAGCCCAGAAGGGAAAAGTCACAGCCCAGAAGGGAAAAGTCACAGCCCAGAAGGGAAAAGTCACAGCCCAGAAGGGAAAAGTCACAGCCCAGAAGGGAAAAGTCACAGCCCAGAAGGGAAAAGTCACAGCCCAGAAGGGAAAAAGTCACAGCCCAGAAGGGAAAAAGTCACAGCCCAGAAGGGAAAAGTCACAGCCCAGAAGGGAAAAGACACAGCCCAGAAGGGAAAAGACACAGCCCAGAAGGGAAAAGACACAGCCCAGAAGGGAAAAGACACAGCCCAGAAGGGAAAAGACACAGCCCAGAAGGGAAAAGACACAGCCCAGAAGGGAAAAGACACAGCCCAGAAGGGAAAAGACACAGCCCAGAAGGGAAAAGACACAGCCCAGAAGGGAAAAGACACAGCCCAGAAGGGAAAAGCCACAGCCCAGAAGGGAAAAGTCACAGCCCAGAAGGGAAAAGTCACAGCCCAGAAGGGAAAAGCCACAGCCCAGAAGGGAAAAGCCACAGCCCAGAAGGGAAAAGTCACAGCCCAGAAGGGAAAAGTCACAGCCCAGAAGGGAAAAGCCACAGCCCAGAAGGGAAAAGTCACAGCCCAGAAGGGAAAAGTCACAGCCCAGAAGGAGAAGTCACAGATAGAAGAAGTCACAGCCCAGAAGGAAAAAAAAAATCACAGGGAAAGTGGTAGATGAGCAGAGAAGATCAGTAATCCGGAGCCATCCGCTCTCCCTACACTAAATGCAAATACGAGAAAGAAGATAATGGACTAGATTACACCGAGCCCTGAAAAGGGATTTGGTTTTACATTGCAGCAGCTAGGACTGAAAGGCTATGTGCGCACGTTGCGTACTAGCCCTGCAGAAATTTCTGCAGCGATCTGAACAGCACACGTGCACTTCAAATCGCTGCAGAAACAGTCCATAATGAAAAAAAAAAAAAAGCCGATTTCATGCGCTCTGCCTGCAGCTACTCCCATAGACAGAGCGGGGACTGCAGGCAAAGCGCAGGAAAGAAGTGACATGTCACTTCTTAGAACGCGCGCTTCGGGCAGTAGCCGAAGCGCTGCGCTCTAAGACGCCACGTGCGCACGGCTCCTGCATAATCTTCATAGATTATGCAGGGGATGCAGGATGCATGCAGTTACGCTGTGCTGCAGAGCGCAGCGTAACTGCATGTAATTACGCAACGTGCGCACATAGCCTTAAGGCCACTTTACACACAGAGATAAATCTTTGGTAGATCTGTGGTTGCAGTGAAATCATGGACATATTGTTCCATTTGTACACAGCCACAAACCTGGCACTGATTGATTTCACTAAAACCACAGATCTGCCACAGATTTCTCTGTGTGTAAAGCGCACTTAAGGAAATAATCCATGCCAAGAAGGATGCCTCTAATACACTATCCCTCCTCCAGCAGCTGTACCTACAGTGAATACAGTTAAGAGCAGTATTATTACAGAATAGATTTTTTACGTTGCGGCAAGGACTGTAAGGCAATAATCCCTCTAATACACTATCCCTTCTCCAGCAGCTCTCCCTACACCGTTTTTGACCCGATGACTATAATGCCAGTAACCAGCATGGCAGGCAATCTGAGCACATTTAGTGGCTGAAAAACAGCTGCGAAACATGCAGGTCACGGATTTGAACAGGTCGCTCGACTACCAGAGATACTCGTTCCGAGTTTGCAGGAGCACCCCAATGCTCGATCAGGTATGGCACACGCTTGTCCCTCGCTAGGATGTGACCAACAAACATAATTCAAATGCAGCAATAACATTTTTTTTATTATTATTTTTAATGATGGAAAAATCTTAGTTACTTACCGGTAATAGGATTTTCATGAGCCCATGACAGCACCACCTGAGAGAGAGAGGTCCGCCCCCTTCAGGAAAGAAAACCCACTGAAATAAAAAGGCAGTACCTCTCTACCGCTTCAGTTGGTTTACAGAGCATGAGAGGCACGCCCAAAAAAGGTTAATCATACCACCATCAAAGAAAAGGAGAACAATGTGTACACCATTAATATTAACACTCCCCGAAGGGTGCCTATAACCAGCGAATGGGGGGGAACTAAGGGTGCTGTCATGGGCTCATGAAAATCCCATTACCGGTAAGTAACTAAGATTTTTTCCCCATTGCCCATGACAGCACCACCTGAAAGATTTATAGAGAAACTACCACCTTAGGGAGGGACCACCGCCTGTAACACCCGTCTCCTAAAGGACAGGTCAGTTGTGGAGGTTAAGTCCAGCCTATAGTAGTGAAAGAAAGTAGAAGGGGACAACCAAGTAGCCGCCCGACAGATCTACTCAATAGGGCGGATGCCTCTTTCAGCCCAAGAGGTAGATACGTATCTCATGAAATGTGCCTTGATGCCCCCTGGGAGGAGGAGTGTCCTTGGCCGAGTAGGCAAAGTCGATAGCATCCCTAATCTATCTGGCAAGGGTGGATTTTGTAGCTCCTCTGCCCTTAGAAGCCCCTTGGAAGGTGATGAACAGCGACTGAGTCCTCCTCCATACCCTAGTCCTGTCTAGGTAAGTGACCAGGGCCCTCCTGACATCTAGAGTGTGGAGCCTGGTCTCTTTTGCATTATGCGGGGGATCACACAAGGAGGGGAGTATAATCTCCTGTGTACGATGGAATGTACTAGCGACTTTGGGGAGATATTTTGGATCAGTCCGCAACACCACCCTATCCCCCAGGACCTGGGTGTAGGGGTGAACTATCGACAACGCCTGGAGGTCGCTCACCTGCCAAGCCGACGTGAGGGCAACTAGTAGAAAAACCTTCAGGGTTAAATGCTTCAGAGAGACTTCCCCCAAGGGTTCGAAGGGCGGATCCGTGAGAGCGTCCAAGACAAGGTTAAGGTCTCATGGGGGAACACAAGGAGTACGTGCTGGCCCCGCCCTAGCCCGGGAGCCAATAAACCTAGCCACCCATCTATCCTGTGCAAGACGGAGATTAAACAAAGCCCCCAGGGCTGCGACCTGCACCTTGAGTTTACTGGTGGAGAGACCCAATTCCACCCCCCTCTGGAGGAACTCTAGTATGGCTGGGACGGGCGGTGGGTCTTCCGCCCGAGTGCCCGTTTGGAGGAGAAAATGTTTCCACACCCTCCCATAGATGCCCATAGTTACCGGTTTTCTACTACTGAGAAGGCTATCAACCAGCCCTGGGGAGAACCCCCGGTTAGTCAACAGCCACCTTTCAAAAGCCAGGCTGTCAAATGGAGAGCTGGTTCTGGGGGGTGACGAACTGGTCCCTGGCGGAGGAGAGTTTGGTCGTCTGGAAGAAGCCAGGGATCGTCCAGAGACATATTCTGAAGCCAATAAAACCAGGCCCGTTTTGGCCAGAAGGGGGCAATGAGGATGACGGTAGCCTGGTCTTCCCTGATCTTCTGGAGCACTGAGGGTAGGAGTACTAGGGGAGGAAATGCGTACAGAAGGCCCTGAGACCACGAAATCTGAAGGCCATTTACTGCTACCGGACGATCCCTGGGGTTGAGGGAGCAGAAGCTGTCCACCTTCCGATTGGCCCTGGTCGCGAATAAGTCCAGTTCGGGTGTCCCCCACCGATGACAAATGTGATGAAATATCCTCTGGTCCAGGGACCATTCTCCCTGGCTGAGGCGGTGTCTGCTCAGGAAGTCCACTTCCTTGTTCTCTGCCCCTTTTATATGAAGCGCTGTGAGGGACAAGAGATGCTGTTCTGACATCTGAAAAATCTGGAGGGACAGAGACAATGTCTGGGATCTGGTACCACCCTGATGGTTGATATACGCCACCATCACCCTGTTCTCCGAGAGGATCCGCACCTGGCGCCCTTGCAGGGATGGCAAGAACGCCTCTAATGCTTTCAGCACCGCCATGAGTTCCCTGTAATTGGAGGAGCGGGAAACTGTCTGAGTGTCCCAGGTACCCTGAATCCCCTGATGTCGAAGATGCGCCCCCCACCCCCAATGACTGGCGTCTGTGACTATAGTGTCCGAGATGTGGAAGCGCCAAGGGACCCCCCGTAGGAGATGTGAGGTGTCCTGCCACCAGCTCAGGGAGGCCAAGGCGTCTCGGGACAGGGACATTCTTCTCTCCAAACAGTTTCTGAACTGATGCTGAAACTGAGTACCTCCCCCTGTAGGATCCTGGTATGGAATTGGGCCCATACCACCTCCGGGATGCAGGCGGTCAGTGATCCCACCACCGACATGGCTTTGCGTAAGGTCAAGCGAGGATGGGTCTGTATTGAAGAGATCAGAGACCTCAAGTTGGTGACCTTGTCCGCAGGGAGATGACACAATTGGCTGGTGGAATCCAGGATGAGGCCCAGGAAGAGTTGACATTGCACAGGTTGTATCCTGGATTTCTCCCAGTTCACCATCCATCCCAGGTTGTTGAGGATGACGGTGACCCTTAACAATATGCAGGAACAGTGGTCCGCTGAGCAGCCCACCAGCAAGAAGTCGTCGAAATATGGCATGCTCAAAACCTCTTGCTCCCTGATATGCGCCATGACCTCTGCCATTACTTTGGTAAAGACTCTTCGGGCCATTGAAAGCCCGAATGGCAGCGCTGAAAATTGGAAGTGTCTCAAACTGCCCTGCATGTAGAGAGCAAACCTCAGGAACTGCTGGTGAGGTGGGTAAATAGGGATGTGATAATATGCATCCCTCAAGTCGAGGACGACCATGAAACAACCTGGATATAGCAGGCGAACAGCTGACTTTATAGATTCCATCTTGAAGGACCGTTCCACGAGATGGCGATTCAGTCCCTTCAGATTGAAGATCGTGCGGAAGGTGGAGTCGGGATTTCGAACCAGGAAGAGGGGGGAGTAGAACCCCCCCTTCCTGACCCCTGGGGACTTCCTGAATGACCCTCTTCTCCAGCAAGAACCTTACTTCTGCCTGTAGCGCCTGTTGTTGGACTGGTGACCTTTGGGATGTTATAATGAAACACCTCCAAGGGGGCGAACTGAATTCCAATCTCAGCCCGGCTGATATTAGCTGAAGCAGCCACCTGTTGGGCGAGATTCCTTTCCAGGCCGCAAGGAACCAGGACAACCTGCCTCCCACCGGGAACCTGGCGTCATTGTGCAGGCTTGTGCTTGGCATCAGGGTGTTTGCCAAAGAGGAACCCTGGAGACCTCTTTCCCCTGTCCTTCCAATGGTCCTGCGGTTTTTGCGACCCCTTGCTAAAATATTGGTGTCTCCGAAAGGGCCGGCTCCGCGTGGATGGACCAGGGACGACAGGAAACCCCTTTTTCTTATCTGACGCCTTGGTAAAGAGGTCATCTAGACTGGAACCAAAAAGATAAGTCCCTTCGCATGGCATTCCGCAGAGGCGTCCCTTGGAATGGGCATCCCCCTCCAATTCTTTAGCCAGAGTGCCCTACGTGCAGAATTTGAGAGGCCAGCTGACCGTGCAAGGAGCTTGAGGGAGTCAATTGAGGGGTCCGCCATAAATGCAGCCGCTCCTTGAAGCAGCGGAAGCGATGCAATGATGTCTTTCCGTGGTGTATCCCCCTTCAGCTGATCCTCCAACTGTTGGAGCCACAACATCAAGGATCTTGCAACACATGCATTGGAGACGGCCGGCCGTAGTCCTCCTGCCGCCGACTCCCAAGTGCCCCTAAGCTGTCTGCCTTCCTGTGCAGTTGGTCCTTAAGTGACCCCATATCCTCAAATGGCAAGGTGGTGGAGCAGAAAGCTTTAACAATGGCCACATCGATCTTAGGGTTTCTGTCCCAGGAATCTGATGCTCCCCCCTCCACTGGGTATTTCCGTTTAAGGGATGAGGAGGGGGGTGTGTGGCCCGGCCGGAGATGTGAGAGGACGCTAGGAAGGAGAGCTCCTGGAACCACCAGCTATCCTGATTTCCACTGGGCCGTGGAGAGGACAAAAATCATCCGTGCAGCAACCAGAGACCACCCTGCACTTGCTGCACAGCTTGGACAGTGGTTACATGGCCGTGGGGACAAGCAGGAGGCAGAAGGAGGCGGCAGCAGGAATGGAAGGTACTGCACAAAATGGTGGTGGGACACAAACACCAGCCTCCAAAGCAGCTAGAGCTGCAGCCACCCATCCTGCTGAAAAACTGTCTGAGTACACCTGGGGCACAGAATGCAGGGCTCCCACGGTACACAGGGATGAAGGAGTTAAACTGGGGAACTCCAGGCAGCTCAGCCCTCACAATACAGTGGAGGAGGAAAAAGAAACTAATGCAGACTCATTATTATTACAGCAAGGTTTGCAAAACAAACTGGAGCTCCCTGCATCCATGCATAATAAATGTCCCCCTGAGCCTGCCACAACTCTGCAGGGTGCTGAGCCCACTCTGAAAGACGTGCTTGCAGCTATAGCTCAAAATGGCTCCATGATGACATCCCTCAGCTCTCAGATGGGCCAAATCATGGAGGAGTTATCAGGTGTGAAACAGAGCCTCCAAAAAGTGAATGACCGCATGACGGCGTCAGAGGGGAGAATCAGTGACTTAGGCTATGTGTCCACGAGAGAATGTTGCTGCGGATTTTTCTGCCTCAAAATCCGCAACTTTCCCCCAGAATCCGCACCTTAGCATAGCTGCGGATTTCGTTGCGGATTTTGATGCGGATTTTGTCCAATGTGTTTCTGAATAAAGCTTTGACTGTTTTGAAGGCAAAAAAAAGTCTCTTTATGTCATTTCCTGTCCCAACCCTCCTTTCTTCTCCATTATCCATTTTGTTAGCAGTCTCACAGTGTGCTTATACAGAAAAGCTGTGGCCAACACCACTGGGCTCTTACATTCTAACAGGCTGTATATAATAACCCAGTGGTGGTGGCCGCAGCTTATAGCAAAAAATGTGGTCCCATGTTCCCTTTCACTGTTATTTAAAAAAAAAAAAAAATGTGCTCCGCTGTATTTTCACTGTCCAGCCCGATGCAAGCGAGCAACTGGGGGCTGTGCTTCTCAGCGGGATAAGGCTGAAGCATTCTCTGCCCCTCCCGCTGAGAAAAACAGTCCTCAGCTGCCCCTGAAAATGGCGGCTCCGTTGTGAAGCGCCATTCTCAGGTGCTGTACCAAGGCTCATCCAGCTGCCCTGATGCATTGGCTGGCTGGGTAATACGGGGTTAATGCCAGTTTTCTGCAAACTGGCACTAAGCCCGAGGTGCATAATGTCATGCCTGTGTAGACACGGCCATTATGAACCTCCATTTGGTAATAAAGAAAACACAACACCTTTATTAAAAATTTTAATTGAAAGAAAAACACACACACATCCCTGATTGCCATCTTTATTACTATCAAGCCTCAGAGGTTAATCCAGGACAATATCACAGGAAAGCTCTCTGCCGGCTGCTGGGAGCAGCAGAACTCACTGGCCGGGTCAGCTCAGTTCATAGCTGAGCTCGGGTCAGCTGACTTCAGAGCATCAGCTGACCCGGGCACAGAAGTCAGCCGGTCAGCTGACTTAATTCGCGAGCGCGGGCGGGTCAGCTGAGTGCACATCGACAGCTGAATAGTCGGCCGATGTGCACTCATCTGACCCGGGCACGGACGTCAGCCGGTCCCAGCAGACGGAAGAGAGCTTTGCAGCATCTCGTACACTGACGGCTGCTGGGACCGGCTGACGTCCGTGCCCGGGTCACATGACTGCACATCGTCAGCTGACTTAATTCGCGAGCGCAGGCGGGTCAGCTGACTGCACACCGACCAGCTGATGTGCCGGGCTCCGATGTGCACTCATGTGACCCGGGCACGGACGTCAGCCGGTCCCAGCAGACGGAAGAGAGCTTTGCAGCATCTCGTACACTGATGGCTGCTGGGACCGGCTGACGTCCGTGCCCGGGTCACATGAGTGCACATCGTCAGCTGTCGGTGTGAAGTCAGCTGACCCGCCTGTGCTCGCGAATTAAGTCAGCTGACCAGGGCTCTGATATCAGACGTTCCCAGCTGCCGGAAAAGAGCTGTGCAGCATTTAATAATACACTGACGGCTGCTGTGACCGGCTGACGTCAGGGCCCGGGTCAGCCGGGTGCACATCGGAGCTGTCATGGATTATCGTCGGGGGATTCAGGGAGTAATAAAGATGGCAATCAGGGATGTGTGTGTGTTTTTCTTTCAAATAAAATTTTTAAAAAACTGTTTTCTTTTCTTTATTACCAAACGGAGGTTCATAATGGCCGTGTCTACACAGGCATGACATTATGAACCTCGGGCTTAGTGCCAGTTTGCAGAAAACTGGCAGTAACCCCGTTATATTACCCAGCCAGCCAATGCATCAGGGCAGCTGGATGAGCCTCGGTACAGCACCTGTGAATGGCGCTTCACAACGGAGCCGCCATTTTCAGGGGCAGCTGAGGGCTGTGCTTCTCAGCGGGAGGGGCAGAGAATGCTTCAGCCTTATCCCGCTGAGAAGCACAGCCCTCAGTTGCTTGCTTGCATCGGGCTGGACAGTGAAAATACAGCGGAGCACATTTTTTTTTTAAAAGAATTGTGAAAAAAGACCTGGGATCCTGTTTTGCCAGCTAAAAGCAAGCAGCCTGTAACTAGCTGCTTTTAGCTGGCAATCCAGAGTCCGGACACAACACGACTACACTGCCACTACTCTACACTACAAAATGGTGAAACTTCCTCTTCCTGAACTATCCTACATCACTTCCTGCGGATTTGTTTACGAGATCCGCACCAAATCCGCAGGAAAAAGAGCCTGTGGGAACAGACCTGCGGATTTCTTGCGGATTTTACACCTTGCATTGACTTGCATGGGAAAAATCCGCAACAAAATCCGCAACAATAATTGACATGCTGCAGATTTTTCCGGATCAAAATCCGCAGCAAATCCGCCGCGGAAAAATCCGCAGCATGGGCACAGCATTTCCAAAATGCCATTGAAATGGCTTGGAAGTGCCGCTGCTGCAGATTTTCGGCAAATCCGCGGTAAATCCGCGGCAAAATCCGCGGTAAATCCGCAGCGTGGGCACATAGCCTTAGAGGACAAAATGCCCCAGGTTACCCGTGACTCCCACAGGCATGATCAGCAACTGGAATTTCTACTTTAGACAGATGATTTAGAAAATAGATTGAGGAGAAACAATGTGCGGCTGATAGGGGTTCCAGAAAAAACGAAAGGCACAAATTCGTCAGAATTCTTTGAGAGATGGCTACAAAAAGTATTTGGCGCAGAGGTCCTATCCCCCCTGTACGCTGTGGAGAGAGACCACAGAGTGCCCACCAGACCCCTGCCTCCGAGAGCTCCTCCAAGACCTGTCCTGGTGAAACTACTACATTATAGAGACCGGGTTGCGATCCTAAGAACGGCTAGAAACAAAGGCTCCACAACGGTGGACGGCCACAAAATATCCTTCTTTCCTGATTATTCAGTTGAAATTTCAAAAAGAAGAGCTCAATTCACAGATGTCAAACGACACCTGAGAAATGCACAAGTCTCGTACTCCATGCTGTACCCAGCGAGGCTCAGGGTAGCTGCACTGCAAGAGACATTCTTCTCTGAAAACCCTAAAGACGCTCTCAGATGGCTCAATATGAATGAGCAACGGCAAAGTTCACAACGTTGATATGTAACCCTTTAAGGACTTTATGGATGATGAATACTCGACTGTCTGTTGCGATTACATAGGATTGGCCCAGTGGATAAAATTATTATGATACCCATTGATTGGTTCCAGCAGAACTCCCTGGAAGAGGAGTTTGGGTTTCCTTTCTTTCCCTTTTTCACTTCCAGAGACGGTTTTTGTTTTTCTCACTTCCCTACATTTTTCATTGTTCTCAGGCTTTTTTTTCCTTGCCTTAAACCATTTTGGGAAGCGGGAATTTTGTGTCTCTTGTTTCGGCTTCAGGATAGACTGGTGCCTCAGTTTCAACGTTTCTGTTGTGGGACAACTGTTATATGCGGGAGGAGGGGGGGGAATGTTTCTGCAGCTTGAATGATGCTTTTACATTTATGTCTGTTAATGGTTCTCATGTGGTTCAGGAAGGTGGAGGAGGGTTGGAACTATTTGCTGGGTGTGACTGCTTGCACTACATACGCATACCACCAGGATGGCGGGTAGGATTAACATTCTTTCTTGGAATGTCTGTGGCTTGGGGGACCACACAAAAAGGGTAGCAGTAATGGAACAGGTCAAATCCCACTTTCCAGCAATCATCTGCCTACAGGAGACACATTTGGAGGGCGACAAAATAGCATACATGAATCGCTCATGGGTGGGCCATTGTTTCCACTCAACCTACACAGCTCATTCCAGAGGTGTCAGTAACTTATTCCACAGAGCAATCCCATTTGAGATAATTTCATCCACAGTAGATCAGGAAGGTAGATTCATTTGCGTGCACTGTAAAATATTTAACAAGGAGCTCCTTCTGATAACAGTTTATATACCGCCTCCATATAATAATACTGTTATGAACAAAATTGCGGAAATGATTAGCAAGACCCCCAATGTACAGGTGGTGTGCACGGGGGATTTCAACAATATCATTCCCCCATATTGGGTCAAACACAATGCGGGTACTCACTTAGAACACTATCCTAACTCCAAATTTGGGGACACGGTGGCTTAACTGGCACTTTCAGATCTGTGGTGAATCAGAAACCCTGGAATCAAGCGATTGTCATGCTATTCCAACCAAAACACACAACACTCTGTCCAGAATAGACCTGATCTTGGGCTCGGAGGGTATACTGCCAATGGTGGAAAACACAGAATACCTTCCTAGAGGTTTATCAGACCATTCCCCACTGTTGACACGACTTAATATTTTACCCGGGCTTGATCGTAGCCGTAGCTTGAGGTCCTTTAATCCTTTTTGGCTACAGATTATAGATGTGGGCCCGGTTGAACTAGCCCTTGAATACTATTTTCAGGACAACTGTACAGGGGAGATGTCGATTAACACTGTTTGAGATGCCATGAAGGCCTGTCTGAGGGGGTCACTGATACAGGGGGTCAGTAGATCTAAAATTAAGTCGGCACAATTTGAAATTTTTCTTAAAGAATGGGTCCAGACGACAGAACAGAAGTACATTCTGTCAGGGGATACACGGGACTTACTGGAATGGAGGGAGGCACAAGAAGCATATGACTCTCACATTAAGGAGCGGGCCACTAACAAAAGACTTTTTTCACAACAGAGATTCTTTGAAGAGGGCGAAAAAGCGGGTCATTTATTAGCGGTGATTGCTAAAGCACAAAGGGGGAACACATTTGTGGGGGCGCTAAGGGACAAAACCAGGACCATAGTCAATCAACCTGACCAAATTTTGGCTATCTTCTCTGAATTCTACGAACAACTTTACAGCACTAAACTGCAATATGATAGGGAACAGATAGCTTCTTACCTGAAAGACATCCCCTTGCCCTCACTTTCAGATGAGGACCGGGTATACCTAAACAGTCCTCTCACACTGGAAGAGTTGCATTTAGCAGTGTCCTCCATGCCCAATAATAAGTCACCGGGTTCAGATGGGATCCCCACAGAAATTTACAAAAAGTTTGGAGACATCCTGCTCCCCCAGCTGCTGTCGAACTTCCAGCAAGCAGCCAAAAATGGCTCCTTGCCCCAATCGATGCGAGAAGCAGTGATAGTTGTCATACCTAAACCTGGCAAGGACCCCCTCATCCCTGACTCTTATAGACCTCTCTGTTACCTACAGATATCAAAATAATAGCTAAAGTACTAGCTTCCAGGCTTAATAAGGTTATACTTTCACTAATCCATTCGGACCAGTCGGGGTTCATGCCTTCCAGATCAACTGCAGTGAATATATGACGGTTACACCTCAACTTACAATTGCCAGTTGATAACTCAGGGGATAGAGTAATTTGCTCCGTAGACGCCACTAAGGCTTTCGACTCTATTGAGTGGGAGTTTCTCTGGGCAGTACTTGACAAATTTGGACTGGGGAGGGATTTTATTTCCTGGGTAAGACTTCTATATAATAACCCTACTGCTAGGATCAAAGTTAATGGATGCCTTACTTCTCCTTTCCACCTAGGTAGGGGCACTATTTGCTCTGGCCGTTGAGCCTATGGCAGCAACGGTTAGATCCAATCCAGACATAACAGGGTTCAGGAGGGGTGGTCAGGAGGAAAAAATAGCGTTGTACGCAGATGACACACTCCTTTTTCTGGCCAATGCATCATCATCACTGCCAAGGGCAATGGGGGTTATACAAGAATTTGGGAAGTACTCAGGTCTATTAATCAACTGGGAAAAGTCTGTATTACTTCCGGTTGATGGAACCACAAACTCACCTAATTACGTAGACTCGGGCCTACAGGTTGTTGCTCAGTTTAAATATTTGGGGATAATGGTCACCACTCGTGTTGAGGATTATGAGAGTCTCAACCTAACCCCTATTCTGTCGAAATTTAAGGATAAGAAGGAAGTCTGGTCTCCCCTGCCCTTCTCAGCAGTTGGCCGCACTAACCTGATCAAAATGATCTGGATGCCCCAACTACTATACAAGCTGCACAACTCTCGACAATTGATCCCACAAAGATTTTTCCATAAGGTAAACGCATTATTCCAGGAATTGATCTGGGGCGGACAGATGCCACGCATTAGGCTCGAGACCCTGCCGCGGGATAAAAGTAGTGGAGGTCTGGCGGTACCCAATCCATGGGTTTACTATCTGGCGGCTCAGCTACAGCACATTCGGGGATGGGGGGACCCTGGAGGGGGGGACACAGTATACTATTCTACAACAATATTTTCACTCCACTAGTCTATACGAGGTTCTAGAGGCAGGAGGCTTCGGAGCTGCTGCTAATAGTTGCCCAACCCTACTACTACTCCAAAAACTTTGGGATAAAACTAAAAAACTACAAGACATTCAGGAAATCTCACAATATACCTCTATATGGAGAACTCCATGGTTACCTAACTTGCATCGCTTAGAGGGGTTTGGGAGCTGGGCTTTGAAAGGGATAAATAGATTAACACATATTGTGCAGGGGGGCCAACTCAGAGGCTTCCAGGGAACTGATTAGGTTTAGATTAGGCTTAAGCTGGTGTCACACATAACGACGACGACAACGACGTCGCTGCTACGTCACCATTTTCTGTGACGTTGCAGCGACGTCCCGTCGCTGTCGCTGTGTGTGACATCCAGCAACGACCTGGCCCCTGCTGTGAGGTCGCCGGTCGTTGCTGAATGTCCAGCTTCATTTTTTGGTCGTCACTCTCCCGCTGTGACACACACATCGCTGTGTGTGACAGCGAGAGAGCGACGAAATGAAGCGATCAGGAGCCGGCACTGGCAGCTGCGGTAAGCTGTAACCAGCGTAAACATCGGGTAACCAAGGGAAGACCTTTCCCTGGTTACCCGATGTTTACGCTGGTTACCAGCCTCCGCTCTTGCTGCCAGTGCCGGCTCCTGCACTGTGACATGTGGCTGCAGTACGCATCGGGTAATTAACCCGATGTATACTGTAGCAAGGAGAGCAAGGAGCCAGCGCTAAGCAGTGCGCGCGGCTCCCTGCTCTCTGCACTGACATGTAGCTGCAGCACACATTGGGTTAATTAACCCGATGTGTGCTGCAGGAGAGCAAGGAGCCAGCGCTAAGCGCGGCTCCCTGCTCTCTGAACTGTGACATGTAGCTGCAGCACACATCGGGTTAATTAACCCGATGTGTGCTGCAGGAGAGCAAGGAGCCAGCGCTAAGCGCGGCTCCCTGCTCTCTGAACATGTAGCACAGCGACCTTATGATCGCTGCTTCTGCTGTGTTTGACAGCTAAGCAGCGATCATAACAGCGACTTACAAGGTCGCTGTTACGTCACCGAAAATGGTGACGTAACAGCGACGTCGTTGTCGCTGTCGTTTAGTGTGACACCAGCTTTACTCTAAATTGATAACAAAGGGAAAAGGGCGAGAAATTTCTGCAGAACTTATTTATAATGATGATGGAGGTTTGGGGAGAAGAGAGTAGCATGGGAACAGGTTAGATTCTTCATCAAAAATGACATTTTAGGCTAGGTTCACACACTGCGTTTTTTTAACGCTGCGTTTTTGCGGCAAAAACCGCACAAAAACACACCCGCATAAAAAAAACGCGGCAGAAAACGCACACGTTTTTGCCGCGATTTGGTGCGTTTTTTTGCTGCGTTTTTGCTCACTGCGTCTTTATGCGTTTTTTATCAGTGAACAAAAAAAAAGGTCTGATGTCATTTCCTTCTTCAATATGTTCTTCATTCTCCACTAGTGTATGCAGGAGAGCAGACAGCAGCTGTCGAACTACAAGGCTCAGCATCCTGCATCCAATAGTGTATGCAGGAGAGCAGACAGCAGCTGTCGAACTACAAGGCTCAGCATCCTGCATCCAATAGTGTATGCAGGAGAGCAGACAGCAGCTGTCGAACTACAAGGCTCAGCATCGTCCTTCCAGGACTGTATGCAGGATTTCTTTGCCCCCCCTCAAAAAAATGATGTGGGCATCGCCATATTTTTGTATGCTAGCCGGGTACAGCAGACAGGTACGGGCTGCCCCCAACCCCCAGCTGCCTTTTTGTACCCGGCTGGGAACCAAAGATATAGAGAAGCCCTTTTTTTTAATTATTTCATGAATTTCATGAAATAATTTAAAAAAAAAAAAAAGACGTGAGCTTCGCCTAATTTTTGTGTCCAGCCGGGTACAACTAGGCAGCTGGGGATTGGAATCCACAGTGCAGGGTGCCCATGCTTTCTGGGCACCCCCGCTGCGAATTGCAGTCCGCAGCCACCCCAGAAAATGGCGCTTTCATAGAAGCGCCATCTTCTGGCGCTGTATCCAACTCTTCCAGCTGCCCTGATGTAGCTGTATATTATCAGCTGGCCCTAAGCCTGAAATTCATGGTGTCACGCCAATTTTAGACATGGACACCATGAATTTCTAGTAAAGATAAAAAAAACCACAACACAGAAAAATATTTTTATTAGAAATAAAACAACACAATTAGTGACTCCATCTTTATTGAAATAAAGAACCCCCCTCCTCCGCAGTAATCCTGGGTCAAGGCTCCCGGAGCCGTCCAATCCGGATTCAATATCATCTGATCAGTTTGCTGGAAAGCAAAGCGATCAGATGATGTGTCAGGATCAAGTGCCTGAATCACATCACACATCAGCTGATTGTATAAAGGCTGTTTATACAATCAGCAGATGCATCGGTGTAAAAAAAAAAATACTCACTTATGTGCTAATTACCGGCAGCTCCTAGAGCGAGTCTGATCCCGTCCGATCACTGCAGCAGCTGCCGGTAATCAGGGATGAAGTCTCCTGACGCATCCGCTGATAGGTTAAACCGGCCGGTCGCTGGCGTCAGCCCGAGACTTACGATCAGCTGATGCGTCAGGTGACTGCATCAGGTGATCCATCGCCAGGTCCTGTATCCTGCAGGCATACGTACCTGGGGAGACTGCACACACCCGGAGCGGCGGTGCCGGGAGTGGAGCTGGAAGCGGGCATGGCACCGGGACCCTGCAGACAGGTGAGTATGCTTTTTTTTTTCTACTGTTCACTTTTGATTTCGCAGCCGCTTCCACCTCCCGCCCATACATGACGCCGCACGGCAGCATACATGCACAGGACTGGAGGTGGAAGCGGCGGTGACGGTACCGGGAGGATTCACGCTTCTGTGTTTACTGACAGAAGGAATCCTCTTCCTGTACGTCACTTTACTACCCACCTCCTGCGTTTATAGCTGCGTTTTTGGTCTTAGAAACGCACCAAAACGCACCTATTTGCGTTTCTCATTGCGTCTTTCAACATCCCATTGCACTCAATGGATGAAAAGCGCAGTGAAAAACGCGGGAATAATTGACATGCTGCGTTTTTGTGGCAGCACAAAAACGCAGTTGAAAAAAAACCGCTGTGTGCAGACAGCAAAAATGAAAACTCAGACTTTGCTGGGGAAGCAAAGTCATGCAGTTTTCTGAGCAAAAACGCACCCGAAAACTGCGCAAAAACGCCGCGAAAAACGCACTGTGTGAACTTACCCTAACAGTGTACAATGTAAGGCTATGTGCGCACAGTGCGTTTTTCGCGGCGTTTTTCGGGTGCGTTTTTGGCCTCAAAACTGCAGGACTTTGCTTCCCCAGCAAAGTCTGAGTTTTCATTTTTGCTGTCCGCACACATCTGTTTTTTTTACCTGCGTTTTTGAGTTAAAAAAAAAAAATGGACATGTCAGTTCTTTCCTGCGTTTTTCTGCGTTTTCCCCCCATGCAATGCATTGGAAAAACGCAGCAAAACGCAGAGATCAAAAACGCAGCAAAACGCAGCCAAAAACGCACCAAATCGCGGCAAAAACGCATGCGTTTTTTGATACGTTTTTTCGACGCAGGTGCGTTTTTGTGCGTTTTTAGCGGTCAAAAACGCACAAAAACGCAGCGTCAAAAAGACGCAGTGTGCGAACCTAGCCTTAAGGTCCAGTCACACTAAGCAACTTACCAGCAGGGCTGTGGAGTCGGTAAGCCAAACCTTCGACTCCGACTCCGACTCCGACTCCTCAAATTCTCTTGCACCGACTCCGACTCCGGCTCCGACTCCGACTCCGGCTCCGACTCCGGCTCCGACTCCTACATATATTGCTTATAGTTAGGTGAAAAATTTATTGTAGTACATGAATATGTGTATGTGAACATCAGACATTTAATAATTTTTATGATACAATAATCAAGATATTTGGATAGAACATAAAATATATTTATTGGAATACAACTTTAGAACACAAAAAACTGTAATAAATTGTAAATATGTAATACACTATGTAATATACAGTAGATTACATATATATCTTGTGTGTGTGTATATACACTGTATATATATATATATATTATATATATTACATATTTACAATTTATTAGTTTTTTTGTGTTCTAAAGTTGTATTCCAATAAATATTTTATGTTCTATCCAAATATCTTGATTATTGTATCATAAAAACAATTAAATGTCTGATGTTCACATTGTACTACAATAAATTTTTCACTTAAATATAAGCATTATACTAAATGTTGTTATTTAGTAAAATATTCAGCACATTCTGCATTGCACTCCTGTCCCCAATTTATTATATATTTTAGGAGTCGGAGTCGGTGCATTTTATACCGACTCCGACTCCGACTCCACCAAAATGAGCTCCGACTCCGACTCCGACTCCACGACTCCGACTCCGACTCCACAGCCCTGCTTACCAGCGATCCCAACAACGATAGGGATCGCTGGTAAGTTGCTAGGAGGTTGCTGGTGAGATGTCACACTGCGACGCTCCAGCGATCCCACCAGCAACCTGACCTGGCAGGGATCGCTGGAGCGTCGCTACACGAGTTGCTGGTGAGCTCACCAGCAACCAGTGACCAGCCCCCAGCGCCGCGTGGAAGATGCTGCGCTTGGTAACTAAGGTAAATATCGGGTAACTAACCCGATATTTACCTTGGTTACCAGCGCACGGAGATACAAGTGCAGAGAGCAGGGAGCAGCGCACACTGAGCGCTGGCTCCCTGCTCTCCTAGTTACAGCACACATCGGGTTAATTACCCGGTGTGTACTGCAGCTAAATGTGCACAGAGCAGGGAGCAGCGCACAATGCTTAGCGCTGGCTCCCTGCTCTCCTAGCTACAGCACACATCGGATTAATTAACCCGATGTGTCCTGCAGCTACATGTGCACAGAGCAGGAGCCGGCACTGACAGTGAGAGCGACGGAGGCTGGTAACAAAGGTAAATATCGGGTAACCAAGGACAGGGCTTCTTGGTTACCCGATGTTTACTGTGGTTACCAGCCTCCGCAGAAGCCGGCTCCTGCTGCCTGCACATTTAGTTGTTGCTGTCTCGCTGTCACACACAGCGATCTGTGCTTCACAGCGGGACAGCAACAACTAAAAAATGGCCCAGGACATTCAGCAACAACCAACGACCTCACAGCAGGGGCCAGGTTGTTGCTGGATGTCACACACAGCAACATCGCTAGCAACGTCACAAAAGTTGTTCGTTAGCAGCGATGTTGCTAGCGATGTTGCTTAGGGTACCTTCACACTTAGCGATGCAGCAGCGATCCGACCAGCGATCTGACCTGGTCAGGATCGCTGCTGCATCGCTACATGGTCGCTGGTGAGCTGTCAAACAGGCAGATCTCACCAGCGACCAGTGAACAGCCCCCAGCCAGCAGCGACGTGCAAGCGACGCTGCGCTTGCACGGAGCCGCCGTCTGGAAGCTGCGGAGACTGGTAACTAAGGTAAAAATCGGGTATGGTTACCCGATGTTTACATTAGTTACCAGTGTGAGCAGGGAGCAGGGAGCCGCGCACACTGAGCGCTGGCTCCTTTCTCTCCTAGCTACAGTACACATCGGGTTAATTAACCCGATGTGTAATGCAGCTACATGTGCAGAGAGCAGGGAGCCGCGCACACTGCTTAGCGCTGGCTCCTTGCTCTCCTAGCTGCTGTACACATCGGGTTAATTAACCCGATGTGTACAGCAGCTACATGTGCAGAGAGCCGGAGCCGGCACTGGCAGCGTGAGAGCTGCAGAGGCTGGTAACTAAGGTAAATATCGGGTAACCACCTTGGTTACCCGATGTTTATCTTGGATACAGCTTACCTCAGCTGTCAGACGCCGGCTCCTGCTCCCCTGCTCGCTTCATTTGTCGCTCTCTTGCTGTCACACACAGCGATCTGTGTGTCACAGCAGGAGAGCGGCTTTGAAGAAAACGAACCAGGGCTGTGTGTAACGAGCAGCGATCTCGCAGCAGGGGCCAGATCGCTGCTCATTGTCACACACAGCGAGATCGCTAATGAGGTCACTGCTGCGTCACAAAAAGCGTGACTCAGCAGCGATCTCGGCAGCGAGCTCGCTGTGTGTGAAGCACCCCTTAGTGTGACGGGGCCTTTAAACAAAGCAAAAACTCAAAGAAAAACAAGTCTAATTGGATTAATTGATAAATGTAATAATGGTACTTAAGAACGTTTGTCTAGGAATGTGTGGAGCTGCAGATTTGACATTATCTCTCCTTTCTACAAGACTGTTTAATGTTTGTTGGGGAGGGGAGGGTTGGGAGGGGGGGGTAGAGGCTGGGTAGCCTCCAATGTTTATTTGGTTGTAACTTGTAAAACTTAATAAAAACATTAAAACATTTAATTAAAAAAAAAAAGGGATGAGGAGAGATTCATCGTCCTATCCATCCTCCCCCATTGGTCGTCAATGAGGGTC
Source organism: Anomaloglossus baeobatrachus (assembly GCF_048569485.1). Classification (NCBI taxonomy): domain Eukaryota; kingdom Metazoa; phylum Chordata; class Amphibia; order Anura; family Aromobatidae; genus Anomaloglossus; species Anomaloglossus baeobatrachus. The sequence goes on from NC_134358.1 coordinate 572,169,034, forward strand.
AGCACCTTCTGGGGAACAGGGAAACCTCTGCGCTTTTTTGCATCAAGGCCCCCAAACATGATATCCTGGGTTGACTCCGGCCCCTTGGGGTCAACAATCACCATAGTAGATCTCACGGCTTTAACCAAGGGTCCTATATCTGCGGCTGAAAAGCAGGGTCTACCCCCGTCGTCCGAAGAGGAGGAGTCCGAGCTGGACGTGTCAGAAGCAGAGGAGGCTGAAGACCCTGAATCCTGGCCCAAAACACCTGGCAGTTGAATGGCGAGACTTCCTGCGTTTCTTAGCACTCTTAAGGGACTTGAGGGAAGTTTGGACCTCTGCCCGGATGATGTCCCTCAATTCTGCTGCTAACCCAGGCCCTTTTCACAAGGGTCTGCTGGATACAGGCTGTGCATAGGGGTTTGGAGTACTCCGGGGTCAGGGAGGAATGAAAGATAGCACATTCTTTATGTCTCTTTTTTGCGGCACACTTCCTAGATTTGGCCTAAGTGGAAGGGGACAAAAAACAAACAAAGGGGGACTATAAATTCCCTGCTGACCACGAAGCTCCACTCACCACCCTGACGCGTGAAGTAATACCAGATCCGATGGCTGAACCGTTTCCTTGGATCTATCCCTCCTGGGACTGCCCGACCGACAACTTTCTCTACTGGAACAGGTGGTCCTGGGCTTGCACGCTGACGTCTGCCGTGCGCTGCGTGCTGGTGAAACCGCTCACCGCTGGGGGATGAAGCGCCGTCCATCCTGTTTGGGACAAAAATACTCACACAGCCCTGGATTTGAAGAATCTCCGCTGTATCATGGGCATTGCCATCTTGGACCCGGGTGCGCATGCTCAGACAGTCGCTTCCTGTCCGCACTGCGCATGTCCCCGCGTCTTCCGGTCTTCGCTCCAGTGTGCTGCACAGCAGGGACAAGCCTTCCAGCAGCCGCAGTGTGTGCGCACAGTCCCGGAACGACGCTGGGCCGAGCTCCAGGCCCGCGCCTCACCGCCGCATGGGTCTGAGACCGTAGGACGGTGCTTCCAAGCCCGGACTCCGGCTTCTGGTAAGTGACCAGGCTTTCACACCGGGCCAGCGATTCGTGGGTGTCCCGTCAGGACAGGAAACCTAAACTGAAGCGGTAGAGATGTACCGCCCTTTTATTTCAGTGGGTTTCCTGTCCTGAAGGGGCGGACCACTCTCTCTCAGGTGGTGCTGTCATGGGCGATGGGGAAAAGTGGAGGGATTTGAACTTAATTATATTTTTTTTAAGTGAGTTGTATTTTGATATTTACTTTAACACGATATTTGGAAGAAGGTGTTCTGGTAGTTAAGACTAGTGATGAGCGAGTATGCTTGTTACTACTCGGTACTCGCACGAGTATCACTGTACTCGGGCTACTCGGCGGGTACCGAGTAATTTTGCAATACTCGTGCTTTACTCGTGGTCTTCATCCCTGCATGTTGGCGCTCTTTTGAGAGCCAGCCCTCATGCAGGGATTGGCTGGCAGACCACTGCAATGCCACAGCCCTGTTAGTTGTGGAATTGCAGTGATTGGCCGGCCTGCACAGCGTGACCGAGCCTTTATACCGGCCGGCGCGCTGTGCTCTGTACACAGCCATCTCATATTCCCTGCTTTCCACGCCCACAGGCGCCTATGATTGGTTGCAGTGAGACACGCCCCCACGCTGAGTGACAGGTGTCACACTGCACCCAATCACAGCAGCCGGTGGGCGTGTCTATACTGTGCAGTAAAATAAATAAATAAATAATTAAAAAAAACGGCGTGCGGTCCCCCCAATTTTAATACCAGCCAGATAAAGCCATACAGCTGAAGGCTGGTATTCTCAGGATGGGGAGCTCCACGTTATGGGGAGCCCCCCACCCTAACAATATCAGTCAGCAGCTGCCCAGAATTGCCGCATACATTATATGCGACAGTTCTGGGGCTGTACCCGGCTCTTCCCGATTTACCCTAGTGCGTTGGCAAATCGGGGTAATAAGGAGTTAATGGCAGCCCATAGCTGCCACTAAATCCTAGATTAATCATGTCAGGCGTCTCCCCGAGATTCCTTCCATGATTAATCTGTAAATTACAGTTAAAAAACACACACACCCGAAAAATCCTTTATTAGAAATAAAAAACACTAACAAAGTCCCTCATTACCAATTTATTAACCCCGACAAACCCTCCATGTCCGGCGTACTCCACGGACTCCGGCGTCGCGTCCAGCTCTGCTGCATGGAAGTGACAGGAGCTGCAGAAGACACCGCCGCTCCGGTCACCTCCACGCAGCTAATGAAGACAGCCGTGCGATCAGCTAAGCTGTCACTGAGGTTACCCGCCGTCACTGGATCCAGTGACGGCGGGTAACCTCAGTGACAGCTCAGCTGATCGCGCTACTCACCTCATTTGCTGCGTGGAAGTGACCGGAGCGGCGGTGTCTTCTGCAGCTCCTGTCACCTCCATGCAGCAGCGCTGGATGCGACGCTGGAGCATCCTGGATTCCGGCGGACATGGAGGGCTTTTTGGGGCTGATTAAAGTGGTGAACCAGGGTATATGTGTGTGTTTTTTATTTCTAATAAAGGATTTTTCGGGTGTGTGTGTTTATTTACTGTAATTTACAGATTAATCATGGAGGGTGTCTCATAGACGCCTGACATGATTAATCTAGGATTTAGTGGCAGCTATGGGCTGCCATTAACTCCTTATTACCCCGATTTGCCAAAGCACCAGGGCAAATCGGGAAGAGCCGGGTACAGCCCCAGAACTGTCGCATATAATGTATGCGGCAATTCTGGGCGGCTGCTGACTGATATTGTTAGGCTGGGGGGCTCCCCATAACGTGGAGCTCCCCATCCTGAGAATACCAGCCTTCAGCCGTATGGCTTTATCTGGCTGGCATTAAAATGGGGGGGGACTGCACGCCGTTTTTTTTTAATTATTTATTAATTTATTTTACTGCACAGTATAGACATGCCCACCGGCTGCTGTGATTGGGTGCAGTGTGACACCTGTCACTCAGCGTGGGGGCGTGTCTCACTGCAACCAATCATAGGCACCGGTGGGCGGGGAAAGCAGGGAATAGGAGATTGTTTAATGAGCGGCCGGCTTTTTCAAAATAGTAAAAGCCGCCGGTCACCTCCACGCAGCTAATGAAAAGAATAGCGCGATCAGCTGCTGTCAGTCAGGTAACTCCCGGCCACCGCTGGATCCAGCGGTGGCCGCGATTAACCTCAGTGACAGCAGCTGATCGCTATACTCACCTCAGTTGGTGCATGGAGCTGACTGGAGCGGCGGTGAGTAGCGCGATCAGCTGAGCTGTCACTGAGGTTACCCGCGGCCACCGCTGCATCCACCGCTGGATCCAGGTAACCTCAGTGACAGCTCAGCTGATCGCTATACTCATCTCATTAGCTGCGTGGAGGTGACCGGAGCGGCGGTGTATTCTGCAGCTCCTGTCACTTCCATGCAGCAGAGCTGGACGCGACGCTGGAGGACTGTGGAGTACGCCGGACATGGAGGGTTTGTCGGGGTTAATAAATTGGTAATGAGGGACTTTGTTAGTGTTTTTTATTTCTAATAAAGGATTTTTCGGGTGTGTGTGTTTTTTAACTGTAATTTACAGATTAATCATGGAAGGAATCTCGGGGAGACACCTGACATGATTAATCTAGGATTTAGTGGCAGCTATGGGCTGCCATTAACTCCTTATTACCCCGATTTGCCAACGCACCAGGGTAAATCGGGAAGAGCCGGGTACAGCCCCAGAACTGTCGCATCTAATGTATGCGGCAATTCTGGGCGGCTGCTGACTGATATTGTTAGGGTGGGGGGCTCCCCATAACGTGGAGCTCCCCATCCTGAGAATACCAGCCTTCAGCCGTATGGCTTTATCTGGCTGGTATTAAAATTGGGGGGACCGCACGCCGTTTTTTTTAATTATTTAATTATTTATTTCACTGCACAGTATACACACACCGGCTGCTGTGATTGGGTGCAGTGAGACAGCTGTCACTCAGCGTGGGAGCGTGTCTCACTGCAACCAATCATAGGCGCCGAAAAGCAGGACAGCAGGGAATAGGAGATTGATTAATGAGCGGCCGGCTTTTTCAAAAGAGGAAAAGCTACCGGAGTTTGAACAGCTGTGCAGCGCCGCGGCAGTGATCGGGGAACGGTAAGTAAGAGAGAGGGGGGGGAACTGACCGACAGACTGTGAGAGGGGGACAGACAAGACAGAGAGAGACAGACCGACGGACTGAGGGAGATAGAATAAAAAAAAAAAATGACCGACATCGCTAGTAAAAAGCACAAAACGTGCGTTTTGGACATCGGAGTGCCACACAAGGTTTTCACGTAAAATCTTTCATGTATTAATCTCAAAAAGTAACATACACCAGCTCTATCTCACTATTGGGTATGTGCCCTTAACATTTCCGCCATGAAAATTCATTTTGGTGTCATTTTGGAAGGTTTTCTGGCGAGTCCGTAAAAATGGCGTAAAACTCGGACAAAATTGTTCACATCTGTGACTTTTGAGTGATAAATGCTTCAAGGGGTCTTCCCCATGCTGTTGCCATGTCATTTGAGCACTCTTCTGAGACTTTTGTGACATTTTTAGGGTTTCTACATGCTGCCGGGGGGTCATTTCACAAAAATACTCGGGTCTCCCATAGGATAACATTGGGCTCGTTGCTCGGGCCGAGTACACGAGTATCTTGGGAGGCTCGGCCCGAGCTTCGAGCACCCGAGCTTTTTAGTACTCGCTCATCACTAGTTAAGACCACAGTAGAGAACACCATCCCCACCATCACACATGGTGGAAGCAGCGTCCTGCTCTGGGGAGGATTTTCTTCAGCAGGGGCAGGGAAGCTGGTCAGAGATGATGCTTTGTGTACTAAGTCCCCTATATTATTTATATGAACTATTACTTTCTTACAGCAGGGTATGATTACTTTCCTCCAATGTTATAGGCAATGAGGTAGAAAAAAGAACGAGCACTCACCAGGATCGCTGTGCAGCGATCTCCTGATCACCGCACAGCGATCCTGGTGAGTGCTCGTTCTTTTTTCTACCTCATTGCCTTTGAGATTTTTTGTCTGCTTTTTGAATGAGCACCACGCAGCGGTGATCAGTAGTCCCCTGTTCATAGTCTTCTCACACAACCAAAGAAGTTGATGTTGTGGGATCAGAACTTTTAAGTGTGAACTGTGGCTGACCAATTGTCAGGAGATACATGTGTGGAGCAGTGCCCTGTTTTTTCCTTCTATTTTTGAGTTGTTCCTCCTATGTGTTGTTTTTCCTCCTTTCAGCAGGACAACGACCCAAAACATCCTGCACAGCTACAATGGAGGGTTGAGATCAGAGCATATTCCTGTGTGTGAGCGGCCGAGTCACAGTCCAGACCCAAATCCACCGAGAATCTGTGACAAGAGGCGAAAATCACTGATCACAGACGTCTCCATCCAATCTCACTGAGCGAGAGAAGAACCTCTAGATGTGCAAAGCTGGACAAACCCCAAAAGAGGGAGATAGCTGGTGCTACAAAGTACTGACTCGGGGGGCTGAATACAGACGCAAGCCAGAGAAAGGTGGTCCTTCAAAGTACTGACTCCAGGGGGTGAATACAAATGCACCTCACAATGTTCAGATTTATATTTTTAAAATATTTAAAATCCATTTAAGTTTGTGGGTGTAAAGTGAAAAAAAGTGTAAAAGTTTCAAGGCACTGTAATTATTAGGGATGATCAAATACCGTATGAGCCGATCCGATGGCTATCCGCCGGATAGGTCGCCGCTATCCGATTATCCACGGATATTCGACGCCCAATGTAAGTCTATGGGAAATTCGAATAATTTTACGTTGGACCTGTCGGTGAGCTGTGGTGACTGAGGAAAAAACAGAAATGGATGGGAAAAGGCTGAAACAGTATGGGCACAGCCTGAAGAAGGGGCCTGACTGCATTTCTGGTGCCTTGGAATAACGCGCTCAGAGCAGCACGCGGCGTTTACGTAGTCGCCAGAACAGCTCTCAAACCAAAGTAAGAGGGGAAACTGCTAAGAAACAGTTGGTGGTGCCTAATCACTGTAATAAAACGTCAAATCAAGCCCCGACCTCTAAAAAACACACTTTAGCATATGTTTACATGTTCCGTTTTTTACATTTTTCCTTTTTCGATTAGAAAGCAGGGCTGTGGAGTCTGTAAGCCAAACCTTCGACTCAGACTCCTGAATTTCCCTTGCACCGACTCCGACATATATTGCTTATATTTACCGTATTTTTCTGACTATAAGACACACCGGACCATAAGACGCACCCTGGTTTTAGAGGAGGAAAATAAACTTTTAACCAAAAAATGTGGTCGTGACACACTGTTATGGGGCGAGGATCTTCTGATGACACTGTTATGGGGGTAATGTCCCCAAATTCTCTACTAAGGTACCCCATCCTAGTAATGATCCTCCTGCCTTGTATATGATCCTGCTCATATACCCCATCCATCCTGCTCATATTATACCCCCATCCATCCTGCTCATATTATACCCCCATCCATCCTGCTCATATTATACCCCCATCCATCCTGCTCATAATATACCCCCATCCATCCTGCTCATAATATACCCCCATCCATCCTGCTCATAATATACCCCCAATCATCCTGCTCATAATATACCCCCATCCATCCTGCTCATAATATACCCCCATCCATCCTGCTCATAATATACCCCCAATCATCCTGCTCATAATATACCCCCATCCATCCTGCTCATAATATACCCCCATCCATCCTGCTCATAATATACCCCCATCCATCCTGCTCATAATATACCCCCAATCATCCTGCTCATAATATACCCCCATCCATCCTGCTCATAATATACCCCCATCAATCCTGCTAATAATATACCCCCATCAATCCTGCTCATAATAATATACCCCCATCCATCCTGCTCATAATAATATACCCCCATCCATCCTGCTCATAATAATATACCCCCGTCCATCCTGCTCATAATATACCCCCAATCATCCTGCTCATAATATACCCCCATCCATCCTGCTCATAATATACCCCCATCCATCCTGCTCATAATATACCCCCATCCATCCTGCTCATAATATACCCCCAATCATCCTGCTCATAATATACCCCCATCCATCCTGCTCATAATATACCCCCATCAATCCTGCTAATAATATACCCCCATCAATCCTGCTCATAATAATATACCCCCATCCATCCTGCTCATAATAATATACCCCCATCCATCCTGCTCATAATAATATACCCCCGTCCATCCTGCTCATAATAATATACCCCCGTCCATCCTGCTCATAATAATATACCCCCGTCCATCCTGCTCATAATATACCCCCGTCCATCCTGCTCATGATATACCCCCGTCCATCCTGCTCATGAT